>NC_143020.1:103683793-103846293 GCF_055824585.1 Amblyomma mixtum
AGCGGGTAACTGAGCGTAGTGGAGGAGCAGGTCACCGATGTCTGGGTCTACCCAAACTTGAAACTAGAATTCGTCCTCCTGTATAACCTTCGAGAATCAGAATGCACCGCAGCACTGCTTCCGCCGTCGAAAACGACGAACAGCTAAAAAACGGAACTAAGCTTTACATCGAACCCCATCTCGCACGACAACCAGATGTATCAGTCCAGTCCGCGAGAAACGAAATTTAAAAAAGAAACAACAATGAAGAAGACCAACCGATCAGCTTTTCTGAGCTCCCAGAATTGCCCAATTCATTTTCCACCGCAGGCACCACAGCATAGGAGAGCGATTAATGGAGCCATAAAGAAACAAAAACTGAAAGCGAAGACCGGACAATGCATCCGGAAAAGATAAGGAAAAAGTGACGTCGACTGACCGGACATGGCGCCGCGTCGCATATCTTGTGGCGTTTTATCGGTGTTTTCTTTTTCCCCTTCCTGTAGCCGGTATGTTGAAAGGCAACCTGATTCATAGTCAGCGCCGCTGGAGCCAGACGCTCCAGGCAACGACCTCTGTTGGGAGGTGGACAAACTGCTCGGTCAGCGGATCAGCACGTGGTGACCATTAAACGACGGGGAGTCCGCGGCGAGGCGCGCCGGGTTGCAGTCGAATCCGGAAAGGCGCGATGGAGTTAACGAACTGAGGACGTGCGCTTTACACTGAACGCAAGAGGGACAATGTACGGATTATCGTATTTCGGTGTGCAGGGGTTACTTAGGCCTGTACAAGGCAAACTGAGTGGAAACAAGCTTCTTTAATATACCTTCCAGTAGAACTGTTAAAACAAGGATAAAATCCGTGAACATAAAAAAAATGGTTATTTCGGATATTAAGCGTTCTTGTTTATAATTTCAAAGTATTAACGTAAAAATAATAGTGAAGAATAGTAATTTTTCTAAGCGAAAGGAGCGAATCTTTCTAATTTTTCCAAGAGAAAGCAATATTGGGAGGTCCCTCTTTCGAAGTAAGGACTCCCTGTGTCTCTACCAGTTCTGTTGTGCGTTGTGAGCGCCAAGCGAATCTGGTTAAGTAGTGTTTGCGGCTACCTTCATGGTTACATCATTGAAACTTGTCGGTTACCTTGTTAACTAAACATAAAATTCTACCACATGTCTAAAAGATGTATTTTTCTATTCTTGGTACTTCAAATTTGTTTACTTTATTTAAAATTGTTAACAATTAATATATAATTTTTAATAATCTATTTTTATTAATATATTTGTTTATTAGCTTCAGTCATTCTACTATTCTACGTCAGCGCCTCACACCTTCTTTTTTCCCGCACAAATAATTTCTTGGCATTCACAACTGTACCTTGGCCAGTCCCCCCGCATGGGTATGTGCCCTTTTTACTAAGGGAGAACAAGAAGAAGAAGAAAGAGGTATGTGCTCAGTGTCCGGCCTCTTGCTGCCGCTGCTGATATTCCACGCTCTCAACGGCTGCAGCAGTGTCGTGCTGGTCGCCAAGCGACTACAAGTGCACCACGCTAGGCTTCGCGACTCTCTGGTCCTGGCTTGCGCGGCCAACGAAAAGCTGCCCGTGATGCAGGCTCGCTGGACAGACCGGGTCGGCAGCATGGCGAGGCTTAGCCAGGGACTGTTGTCATCCAGGTGGGCATGGTGCCTTCTTGCTTGCGTGAGATCAGTGCACGTCATCTGTGCTGAAGCAGGGCGCATGGTGTACTCTTAGAAGAAACGAAAAATATAAGAGAGGTCGAATGTTCTTTCAAGAACACCCCTCCCCCCTTTCCCGTGTAATATACACCCCTGCCTTACCGAACTGTAACACTATTTAAATGTGCTGTCTGTGCTAAGTGCTCTTGCAAACGTTTGTTTTATGGTTTACTGGGGTTTAACGTCCCAAAGCGACTCATGCTATGAGGGACGCCGTAGTGAAGGGCTCCGGAAATTTCGGCCAGCTGGGGCTCTTTAACGCGCACTGTCATTGCACGCTACACGGGCCTCTAGAATTTCGCCTTCATAGATACTGAGGACGGAGTTGCGACGACCACGACATTGCCGATATATTGAGATGCTGTTGTGCTTTCCAACTGACATTCGTTTTTTTTTTTTTTTTTTTGGGGGGGGGGGGGGGGTGGGGGATCACTGTGCGGTGAAAGTGCTCGTTAAAGAACCGCAGGTGGCCGAAATTTCCGGCGCCGTTCACTACGACGTCCCTCATAGCCTGAGTCGCTTCGGGACGTTAAACCCCAATAAACCTGTACCTGGCGGCGAAGTAGATGAACAGTTTCTCTGGATTTCGTGAATGTCACTGAGTGATCTATAATTCCTTACACAACGCATTGCGTTTGTTCGGATCTGTTCGAGATTTCTTGGATACCTAGCTGTATGTCACTTACGGAATGATGAAAAGAATCTCTTATGTTTGTAACGAACTTTCCCGCTCCAAGAAATGCGTGGCTGTTGCGTATAATTACGGAAGTCGGTAGTAATTGACAGTGACAGATGAAATTGGAATGGGGAAATGTTTCCGTGCCAAAGTTTTTTTCTCGTTCCATTTCGAGGCTCAAACGTTCTGGCATTCCTCAAGGCTGAACTGAGCCGAAGGGTGTGAAAAATCGTTCAGTTGTACTGTTTTTAGGTCACATTAGCCTGCCCCTGAATTAGCAGATATTTTCGTTTCAATAACCTGTCCTGCTTAACGAGCCGTAACTATAGATAGTGGTGAAAAAAATGAAATGAAATGTGTAGTGATGCCTGTATAGCAAATTTCCTGTCAGAATCGACATTTTCAAAGAAGGCGTTCTCTTCGCTCTCTGGGGCGTGGTTTTTTCGTGCAGCACGGGCCGACTACGGTTCCCCAAAGTCACCGCGGAGCTGAGCGGCCACTACCAGTGCTTGGGATACGTCCGGCTACCTCGACGCGAAGTTTTTATCAAAGTCCTCCATGAGATCCAAGGTTTGAAAGCACTAACTGAAGCTGCGCTCTGACGTCAAAACTTGAACCATTCCTTCCTGCCCTACTACTTGCGCAGACCGACGACAGTCAGATATGGCTTCTCCGCTTCGCAGTGACGCACTATACAGGGTGTTTCACTTAAGGCTTTACACAATTTTTAAAAATAGGCTTTTTGAGTTAGACTAGCGCTTTTTTTCGGCATAGCATTGTCAGCGGTGTATAGTACATCAGAGTACAGCTAGGACGTGCTAACATAAGCGTGCTTAATCAATAATGAATAGTTAACTTTTAACTATTTCTGATAGGCTCCTTAATTTTAAGGCGCATGCAGCCCACGGTAAATAATTACTATATCAATTTTTATAATTTCGAAAACACGATAATCCTCGGCGCTGTGGCCCAACAAATTTTGACTGTTCCGCCGAGTTACGTGCAGTGGAGAGGTTGCTTTGCCTGCAAGCTTCTCGAAAGAGCATGCATTTTGGTGTGATGTAGCCAAAATTTGCATGATGTATCGTAACACGTATGATGAGGCATGATGTGTCGTAACACGATTCCTTGCAGTTTATGATGAATACAATAACAATACTGGCTGCAGCGTGGGCTACGTTGTCAATGACCGCCACTGTTGTGAGTACCATCTTGTACCGTCATCTATTTAATGGATGGGAATGATGGGGAGACAGCGCGGCTGTTTGTAAAGATTGCTTAAACGTTTTGTTGGGCGAATTACTTTGATGTTTTTTCGTGTTTTTTTTTTTTTTTTTTTTACTAAAAGGCGCCAGAAGTAACGGCAGACACAAAACACACGAGACATGCAAACAAGGGCGTTATTCTCTGTTCACCGATTGATTTTGGCGCCATTTCATAAAAAAATGATAAGCGTTGTTATTCATACAAGTTTCGAAAAATCCGTGTCATTACTCTACGGACTTTGTTATTGACAAGATTTTCTTGGACGAACTGATGGTTTATTTGGAGCCTCATTTGTGTATACTTTTTATAATGGTTTCCTGCTTCTAATTTATGTCCACAAGTTTTGACTCTTTCGGGAGCTCTCGTAAGTATTGATCGGTGAGGCGGTTCGAGGAGGCAACCGGTAGAAAAAGGAGTGTTACCCTACCTTCAATATGTAGAGACCTTAGGCCACCGTGCCTAAGGCATACAAGTCGGCGAGACCCGCAACGCCTTAATGCACTTTATTTAGACGACTGGAAAAAAAACTACTCTTCGGTCCCCTCTGGATATTCGGTTCCCCTCTGTGAAGTTTAAGTTGCACAAACAACACGAATGGGCGTAAGAGAGTAGCGCTGGTGCTAACCTCAGATTTTTTAAGGAGCATGCCAAGTTTTACCAGGAAAAATTCCAGCCTTTCCTAAAGAAAAATTGTACTATTTTTGTCGAATTCTTATATATTCAAATTGTCACTCAGCACTATCCTGAAGGTCTCATTATACTTGTTTTGCCTCATTTTCCGTCCAGCAGGTCGCTGTGCAAACAAATGAACATATGTTCATTTACATACATGTACAAAACAAGGAATTCAAACTTTCCATTCATAGAAACCATACCAGAGCTTCCATAAAACACGGTCCTCTATTTGAAAAAAAAAATCCTGATTTCATTTCGCATGGTTAATTCGATACCTTTCTCCAGAAGGTTTTTTTTGTACTTCACGACATTTCCAGCGTCCAGATTTGCAGAAATTGCTTCTCGTATACGCAAGGATAGGCAGTGCTGAGATCATGTCCGCATGCGTGGACACAGCGCCTCAAAGGGATGCAGAGAGATAGGAGCGCGACGTGCGCGGACTGCGCCGACTGTGACGCCGACACGATATCGCGGAAGGACATCATACAGCTCTCGCGATAAAAGCGTGGCAATTGAATTTTCTTCTCAAAAACAGTTCCATAAGCGTGGCCTTCGCGTCCACTGAATGCAGATAGGTTCAGACCAACGTTATCGCTTTCCCCTTGGTTTTCCCTCTACGTGCTCTTTCCTAATTTTTTTTCTTCACCGTTTGAAAATTGTTAGCAGTGAAACTAAGGTCGCGTCTATACGTTGATCAGCATTGCGTAAAAGTGTTCGCTCTAATGCTCCTGACTCTGTTTGCTCGTTGCCGTAGACGTGTGTCGTCCCGGGTCCTTCAGTCCCGGCGGGGAATTCCGAGACTGCATACCCTGCGACTTCGGCTCTTACACCGATCAGCACGGATCCCCTTTCTGCCTCTCGTGCCCACCGGGGAAGACTACCTACAAGCACGGTAGCATTTCTGAAGACGACTGCGAAGGTACGGGACCAGGTTCCTTGAGTGCAATTTGCCGCATCTCTCGAAGGTATCTTCAGGTCAATGATCACAGTATCGCGGGATCAGAAGGTGATGATGATGAAGAATTTTAATGCCGCAAGAGCATCCCATGGCCAAGCGTCATGAAACAAGGTTTTTTCTTCAACTCAAAGTGGAGTCGAAGACCCAATGCCCAAGCAATTCACCCTAAAGAAGAACTAGGCAAGGGAAAGCTTGTATTGATTGTATCACCGGTGGGTACCCGGCGGCATTGGGGATCGAACCCGCACCTCCCACATGCGAGGCGGATGCCGGGATTCGAAGAAATATGGTGTCTACTTTAACACGGACTTGCGAAGCAAAACGTGATAGCGAGATTCCAGCTCGTCATTTTTATAGCGAAACGAGCGAGTTGGCAGTGGGTACTGCTTTAACATGCGCCTTCGCATCTGCTCAGGATGTAGGTACATTGGAACGGGCTCTTTGCCATCTTAATTATCTTTTTTCGACAATCACATCACTCATGATGACGGGGACCCGGAGTAAAAGCTGTCCATTACAGCTTGACAAAGCCCTGGGCTCCCTACATTTTGGCGATATAGTACAGGAGGTCGAGAAGCATTGTTCTTTACATTGAGAAAAAAAGCAACACAAGTAAGCATAAAATCTTCAGGAATATTACGTATAGTATATTGAGGCATATCTTGAGGTATATTACCTATGGTTCTGAAAACAATACGCGCCATCGATGGTCTCTCTGTTCCTTGAAACGAAAGCACAGACACTGCATACAACGTCTGGCTTATGTTTCAGTGTCTTGGAAGATCTACGCTTTCTTGTTCGGACTGACAACTGTTACTTCACTCGTCTTGTTCATACGGTGAGTACCACTCCGTGGGCTACGAATGCTTACGCTTGGCTTCGAAGACGTGCTTGATTAACTGTAGGATATCTCCTTTTTAATCGAATGTCACGTGGCTCTAGCAGTCGCACTTAGCAGCAAGCGGACGAACAGCGTGCTTCAAAAATGCGATATTTTGCTGAGTCGCGTCACGCTTGTTAGCAATAAGAACTTCGACTCGTTCCGCATTGTCTTTTGGCCATAAGTATCGATCTTAATGCGGGAAGGGAGTTGAGCGCTGCCGTTAGAAGAGGGCGCACCTGTTAGTCTGCACCAACCTTTCCAGACCATGATCGTTTTATTCGCACGGACAACAAACCGGCAGCTCTGTTAGCATTAGTAGCCTCCGCATATTTAATCGCTATGTCATTATAAAAATTCCGTATCTGTCCTTTTGTAACTTTTGCCCAGACTTTGCGTATTTTTGTTCCGATCGAATTTACTGTGGATGCACCTAAAGGCAACTAAATTGGTGACAGATTAGTGAGCTGCGGAACAGAAAGTAATTGGTGTTACTTTAAGGCCCAGGAAGAGAGAAAAGTAGGTGAGGGAACAAGAAAATAAAATCTGGGGGGCACTTTACTCTTACTAGAGCGCGATGAGGCGACAGCCATTTCCGCCTCTGTTGCTTCCCCTGTTATTGTGGTGATGACGTCTTAGGTGACGTCACGCGCATGCGCAGGCAGCTGCAAGGGTGTGGTCGGAGCGGCGGTCAACGCTCCATATATAGACTGGTGATAACGTCATAGGTGACGTCACACACATGCGCAGCACATTTCCAGTTACGACATACTACGCCGTTTGATGACGTCATCAATTTCTGTTATCTATATGTATTAGTTTTTAAAATTGTTCATTCATTAATTTTAATGAATTTCGTAACCGGTTACGCCATACTACGCCATTTGACGATGTCATCAATTTATATTGTCTATCTTTTAGTTTTTAAAATTTTTCATTCATTCTTTTAATTAATTTTGTGTTATATATATGACATATTACGCAATGAAGATGTCGTCTTCAGTTTTATAAAATTATTGTCATAAATTTTTAATAAATAATTATATTTATTTAATTTGGTGTTACGACACATAAAGCCATGTTAATGACGTCATCAGTTTGATTGGCAGCTAGGGTGGGACAACTTCTGCGGACGCGCACGCCGGCGAGTCATGAGCCCTATATAAAGGATTTCGCCTAAAAATAAGCCTGTGCAGGGCATTTGTAATGCAAGAAACAGATAGCGTTTGGCCACTTAGAACTATGGAGTGGATTCCAAGGCAAGACAAACCTAACTAGGGTAATAGTCTGTTGCGCGGATGAGACAAAAAGAATGATGGAACAAAATAGGCTTAAATAGAGATCACTGGAAGGATACTTTCTCCTTCATTGAACGTAGTTGGAATGATGACGATAATGGAGCATTAGTGGATGCGAATAGCCAACGGTATCTGTAACGAGGTAGTCTTCGCAGTTTTAGAAGCGCGTCAATACTGCCTTTATGCAGGCATTCGTGATGCCTTTAGCTGGTAGACGGCCTGGGGCTCATCCTTCGGCAGCGTTTTAATGATGACCTGAATCCTCACAGCATATGATGACATCTCCCGACTTGTCTAGCCTTGGGAAGAAAGTAATAAGAAATGAAGAATAAATAATGTTGTGCTTTCAGCGCGGAAAGAACGCGTGATTAACAGGCCGTCACTTCGCCTTTTGCATGCAATCATTTTTGCGAACATCTGCACTCACTTGGGTGGTATTTTTCTTGCGTTATGTGAGCAGTTATGGATTGTTCTTCAATGATACCAACCGTCGCGGTCTCTAGGCGAGTTCTAATCTCATCGTCCACTGAGAAAGGCGGACATCAAGTGTGGCCGATAAGCATCACCAGTGCGAGTGTTGTGGCGCGTCTCAGCGAGACTACTAAAACAAGATGACGACGAAATGTCAGCCACTACATAAAATCTTTGTACCAGCTTTTACACATGGATTCATTGCTCTCTTTTGCTTTTGTTCTGTTTTTAAACAACAAGGGTGGTCCAAGCGTGTTCTTCTGAGCAGAGCATTCGAAGCCATGTCATGGAAGACAAGCTTTGTCGGTACTTTCAGGTAAGACGCTGAACTCTCAGTGCCATTTCTGTGTTCTTCTTAAAGGGCCCTTTTCGAGAATTCTGCGATATTCAAGGATTCAAATCTATATAGGCTCTAGGTAAAGCATGCCAAGTGTTTTTGCGCTACCACTTAAAATAGTGACGTGATCGACGATTGAATTTTGCGCTTTTTCTCAATGCACCGGAGGAGTGGAGAGAAACTCAGCGTGACGTCACGGAAGGTATGATTTCAAATTTCCGCTGTCGTCAGCCACACACTGCCCTGACTCGTTAGAGGCTACCAAACAACTCTCCGCGGGGTTCGCCTTCTGTGGGGTTGGATTTTTTCCTTCAAAGCAGGCGTTTGTGGGTTGGAAATGTACCGATACCTTCGATGACGTCATCATGCGCCCCGAACTTGGAGAATTTGAAGGGCGTCCGGATTTTAATCGGCGATTACTTCCCTATTTCAGGCGCTAGCCCAAAAAGACTTGACATGCTTTACCTGCAAGTTTCACACATTCGACCCTCTTAAGCTCGTTGATTTCTAAAACTTATGCAGTTTCCCTTAAAGAACTCCTTTATGAGGCTTATCTTTACACGAGCTCAATGCGGTTTGATACCGGATACGTATGCCTTTCGGTCATGGCGTGACATCATGTACATGCAACTCGTTCAGTTTCATTTACTGCTAGGATGCTGTGTGGCGGGAGTGACTGTACCTTATACTTTTTGAACCGTTAAAAAGCGCCCGCTATAAGCGCTCAAAATTTTTTTGGTTATGGTCGGCTCCGAATTTTTACAGAGACTCTGCTGCGTGTATTTATTAATGCAATAGCATTATATCGCTGCGTTCACGTTATCAAAAACTGTTCGCAAATTTTGAACGCACGTTCATGCCGTTCTGTAAAGATATTCAAAAGAAAGTTTGATTGCATTAGGCAGTGAATGAAAAAAATCTCGCTAAATTCGAAATTTGGTTGATGTGGAGTAATTAGTCGACTATTGAAACGTAAAAACACACTTAGACGTCGAAATAGCCACGGACGTCGATATAGTACATGGACGTCAGAACAGCAATGGCGTCGATATAGTATGTGGACGTTCTGCTTTCGCATTGCTCCACTGCGGGTCGCCGCAGTGATATGGAAACCAAAAAAAATTTAAGAATAAAAAACAAAAAATGATGGAAATAAAACAAAAACAAAATAAAATATAAATAAGAGCAAACACAAAAATAAAAATCAAGGGAGAAAAAGAAGACTGGGAAAGGCTCCCGCATATCCGCTCTTAAGCAGACTTAAGTGCAATCCTGTAATTTTTTGAGTGTCTTACAAGAGGGGTCGTAAACATTGCTTAATGGCACAGTTCTGCAGCCGCAAACGAGGACAAAAACGTTATATTCTGGTAGATGTCAGAAAATGATGACAATAAATAGCGGGGCCAGAATTCGCGTTGCTGACAGGATTTGTTCACTTAAATTTGTAAGGAAAGTCTGTTCAGAGTCGGCCGTGGCGCCACACTGTCTTCAAACATCGAGGCTCTGGTGTCACTCCGGCTACGCCGCCTGAAGTGGATGAATTGCACTCGAAGAATAGGACCGATCTCAATAGAGACGCAAGAAACGTGAAACACCCCACTAAGAGTGACAGCTCTTATTAATTCGTTCCCCAGTTTCGCGCCGTCGTGATCGGCGTCTGTAGCGCCACCTTTCACCTGCCTCTATTGGAAGGAATTCACTTCCAGCTGCCTCACTTTGTTCGAAAAAAAAAATCTGTGAAAAATTCTGTGCTTTCACACGACATTAACACCGAAACATGCGCGTTACACGCTCGTGACCGCCCAATAGGTTTTTGTCCTTTCAACTAGTCATAGTTTGTTGTACGCTTTGACCTTGCCTTTACACCATTATTTGAAGTGTTACGGAAAAACACTGCCAGTACGCGGACAATCGCTACCATCACCGGCCTTGCCACCGGAAAACCGGCTGGTAACTGCCATTGGTATCATCCGCTTTATTTTATTCATGGATTTTAAAATCATCGTCTTGCTTCTGGGCGCAATGAAGACAAATACCCTTGCCGTAACGCTGGCTACCGGGAGGTTGGTTCAGACGCAGTATTTGCCTTCTAAGGTCAAGGCTGCGAAATAAAATGTCTGCCTCAGAGAACTATGGCTAATCTTAATTATTTCGCAGTCATACGGTGCGGTGTTTCTAAAATACCCAGTGGAACGTCTGGGCGTTAAATCTCATGAACGATACCATGTGGGATATACAGATATCCCTCGCCTGCCCGCGCCGAGTCACGAGACGAGAGCGCAAGCCGCAGGGAATGGGGAGAGGAGGGCACCCGGCAACTCTCCTCACTCTCAGGTCGGACGTGACGTCACGCCTACGCTCTGGCATCTTAGGAACGGGGTGAACGACCCCTCTTGGTTGCAACCGGTTGCTCAAGGGGATGCAATGTCGTAGGGGTTTAAGGCGAGCTCACGCGGGAACAAAGGCTGTCTAGTCTCTCCTCTCGCCGTGGTGACTGCCCGATTGCCCCGCCGACCCCGTCTCCGGCCCGCGCCTCCCTGGATTATTCAACGCCGGTCGACGACGACCTGGTAAGCTGCTGAACCATATATTATCGGATAGAACATTCTTCCGCAGTGTGTTTTGCCTTGCGCTAGGTTAATAAACGGTTTCCTAGCGTACTCTGTTCGTTGCCTACTTCGTCCGAACCCGCCGTGGCTGTGACTTTGCGCCACGGGTTGGGGACACGAGAACGCCCGCGCATAGCTGGCACGGAAGCGCGCCTTCCCGGCCGGCTGCTCGCGAGTGGACCCCATAACCAATACGGAGCCCTTTCACACGGCCCGCTGCGGACACCGTAGTACACGTTTGACAGGACAGGTCAGTGTAAATCCAATCGTAATTTACATCGCAATCTAGGAATTTAGACAGCTGGTATGGCTAACCTGTTTGTACTGAATGCACGGTTAGATAGCGGAGTCAGATAGGCTGCCATTGACGAAATTTCCTTGCAGCCACAGGGAGCAAAGGTTCTCACGTCCGCCCATTCACGAGGTTCGTTCAGTGGTAAGTTTGTGTGAATAGCACTTCAAACTTTTCCGGGTAACTTAGTTTTGGGCGCAAAGTAGTTAAACTCTCACGTAATTTCAGACAGTCGTTTCGACACAGTAAAGTTAAATCCCACAAATGTCCGCCATTACCACTGAGAGTTCCAGTGAATGACCACATGATCCGCAGATGCTTTAGAGGTAGCAGGGGCACCGTATTTTCCGGTGTATAAGACGCGGTTTTTTGTCAAAAATCTTGCTGGTGCGTCCTATACAAGGGTGCGTCTTATATGCGAATATTTCGTTTTTTTGCGAGTTCAGAAATTACTCAGGTTCATGCTCAAGCTTTTTTCACCGAAAAAATATCCCTACCAATGATGCGGTAGTAACACGGTTAATACTTCAATACGGGGACCGCCGTGCGCAACTTTTTTTAGCTGAATTTTATCATGAAACGGCGGGGATGACGACTTCCAGAACCGCAAACACGCGGTCGTTTCGGAGGCGCAAGCAAATGTAATGTGAAATTCCAAAAGATGGCGACAGTCGCGCTTCTCGCCATTGTCAAAACAAGCCAAGCCGGCGTTCTTTTTTATTCATTCTTTGCAACTTCGCAACCGTGTACGTATTACGTCCGTGTTGGCGACTTAGGCGTGTGTTTTCCACTACCTACACCTGTCGTGCTCGGTCTTACTACAGTATGCCACCGATGTTGCGCAAGAGCTACACCGCAAAGTTCAAATTATCTGCGGTCGAGTATGCTACCGAAAACGGAAATCGGGCTGCGGGCCTACGGAGCTACGGAGCTTTCATGCGATCAGATGAGTCCATCAATGGTTCATTTCGCGATGGTCGAGCAAGCGTGTTTAATTAACTCTCACTAGACTAAGTGGGTAAATTGGGGTGCGTCTTATACACGGGTGCGTCTTATATACCAACTCTTTCAATGAGAGCCTTCATATATGGCGGGTGCGTCTTATACAAGGGTGCGTGTTATACACCGGAAAATACGGTATATGGATTTTGAGACCGCCCCGTCATCTGCAGCGACAGTTATACAGGCTTATGAGAGTATAGCGCCATCTTTGCTTTCTTTTGCACTAACACTCCGGAAAGAGCTCTTCAGTATCTTCTCTTGGAGCTCCATTTCTTCCCGGAAGCAACTGTCTCGGCTCTTACGGTAAATAATAAATTATGGCTGCGTGAGACGATGATCGATGTAGAGAAAGCAGCTTCATTCAGAGGACATTTCTTATATGACAAATTATAGCTAGTGAGGAAGCTAGTCCAGGAGTAAAACGACCGTTCCAGGAACAAGGAATGGAGTTGGGTTGAAATAGTTTGTCATGGTGGATTCCAAGAGGAGGCAAGCGTAGCAGGGGATGGCAGAAAGTTATGTGGGCGGATGAGATTAAGAAGTTAGCGGGGATACGGTGGCCGCAATTGGCAAAGGTCAGGGTGAATTGCAGAGACATGGGAGAGGTCTTTGCCCTGCAGTGGGCGTAGTCAGGCTGATGATGATGATGACGATGACGAGTTTGTCATGTTCGCTGGGCATTATCGATTGGCAATGTTCTAGGGAAGTTTGTGCTCGTGTGCAGTTAGGGAAAAATGGTGTGCTGTGATAGTTGTGTATGGAAAACAGGGAATAAGAAGACAATATGATACCGTGGAAACCATTTCAACTGCATCATTGTACACAGGTATTGAGCTGTAACAGAGTGGAATTTCTTTGTTTATTATAGCCAAGTCATCACCATTCGACTTGTCAAAAACTCAAAGCGCAGTAGCCAGTAGTGTTGCGAAATAACTCTGCATCCTTGAAGTAAACTTGAAAGAGTGGCTATCATTTTCTACACTTTTAACGTATATCTTGGCATTTCTTTCTCGGTGGTATTAGCCAGGCTGGCGAAATCAAGGGCGTCGAAGGCTTCCCTGGAAGAAAACCGGCCCCTCTTGGCCAGTTTCGGGGCTGTTACGAAGGAAACTAAAAGCACACAGACTGACGTGAGTGTCCAAAAATAGTTACTGGGTTTTCCAGAATGTACCTTGAAAGGTATTAAGACAATTATACTTGTGTGTCATTTTATCCTTCATTTTATTGATTCATGTGTCCCAAGTGGCGCGCAAATATGAAGAATGACCAATAAACTGGCCTAAGTATTATCCTTATTGATTATTCTTAATACATAGCAAAAAATAATGACTGGAAAGGAGCTTCACATTCAGCTCTTAATCAGATGACTTTTGAAGTCATGTTCCGTAAGCAAACTAGGAACAGTTTGCACTCACCTAAAAGGTTTGCTGGAAGCTATATTGCTTTCCACTGTTGCAGTCTTCCTGCGCTTTGATAGGTGCTGACGAGAAATTATCCCATGACTTCAATCTTTACTCCACTGCGGGGGATCCCCAATACAACGCATTACATCAACGTCACTCCCGCTAACATTTTTTTTTAACAGTTCGTCCTTGCTCTGCCGTGTGCTAGCCTCCTGGTTAACTCTGTTGGTTGAGCGGCAGGCCCGGATAGGCGCTTGTCCTGAGTTTGTTCCCTGGAGCAGGACGAAGTTTCTATGGGAGCTGCACAGCTTTTCTGTTTAGCCGTTTAGCTGCGCTTGGTTAGATGGCAATAAGCTATAGCTCCCTTAATAATAGTTTGTTTTTCATCAGGTCCGCGTCGCTACTACGTATTTATATAGAAATACAGAATTTTTTAACGCCAGTTTTAGTTATGAGGTAACAATAGAATATTAATAGGGTATACTGTTATCGAAATTTTGAAGGTAATGGTCCATCTTCCAATGCGTAGCAAAAATATTTTTTAAGTTTGTTCATCGTTCGCATGGAGCAGTTAAGACTGAAATAGAGAGCCAATAGGGAACGTTTTCGACGATAGGAAAAACGTTCACAGCATAGAAAAACGCAAGCTTCCCGAGGAGAGATCGTCGATATATTGATTCTTATTGTGAAATCTCGATATGAATGAAAAATTTGCTTTCGTAAACAACTTCCCATTGAAAATTGAGTTTGTTCAGAATTTCTGGGTATGAGGTATTAATGTTGTTGACAGTATTGGTAACAAACTTTCGTAACGTTGATGTGTGGCGTTTATTTGCAGTGAGCAAAGAGGTCATTTCGCCAGCAATATAGCATACCGTATTCTGCCTTAATTCTCTTCGGATAAAAGCATTTTGAGTAATGTGAAATGAATATCCCATTTCACACCCTGAATGTGCGACATGTCAACCACAAAGCACTTTCTCTTACTAAATCTGCAACCTTGGCTGCTTCTCCGCACTTCAGGCCCGCTTTCAAGTCCAGTCTGTTAACCGCTCAGTCCAGACACAGCCTTCGCCGCCTTCTCCTCCAGGTGAGTTTGCGAGAGAGGAGATAACTCACATAGTTATAAAGCCAAGCGAAAACTGTTCCACCGGAGAAAAACCACCACCGATAGGTTAACATCAACTCTCTCTTACGTGCTGCGCTTTTCATGTCCGTGTTCATATCAAGCTGCGTTTTCTGTTGTGACTATCGAACAAGTCCCCACCGCTAACCACCCTTCTCGACTCTCCGGACGGCCTCCACCCTTTACCCACTCACATTTAACGCCCACCTTAACTCCAGAAGCCGGCATCTCTCACCATCCAACAAGCCTAGCACTGCAAAAGCTTCATCCACCACTAACCACCCACCTTCACGCGCCAGAGGGCCCTACCCACCACTTCCACTCATATCCACCCTCTAGACGCCTCTACCCACGAGAAGCTCCCTCCGCACAGGAACGCAAGAGCGACGGTGATATAGGATTCAAAGCTGCAACGCGAAGGCGGTCATTATAACAGCAAAATGAGATACCAATACTGGTAATGCATATACCAGGTGTCCCAGCTAAATGTAACCAAGCTTTTAAAAAACACGGGATGCCCTAGCCGTTTGAAACCGAATGAGGGTTGTTTAGAGTCGCGTGACCTAGTCTGCAGTATTTTTTTCGTTCCTCAAGGTTGAATAATTAGTTAAGCTTAATTAACTAACTTTTTAATTATTGACTTGAGGAACAAAGTATAAATGGAAAAGTTGTAGATCGCTTTGAGAAACAGCTTACTGGGACATTTGCAGCAAAGTAATATTTACGTAAAGTAGTTTTTTTACCGGCCTTTAACCACAATCCGCACAATAAGAAAAAGCTTCCATATGACAACTGTGCCGCTTCAACGTCCCAAGACGCGCCCTAAAGAACAAAATCCATTTTTTCTGAAGTCCCCTCTTCGATGAGACTTTGGCTGCACATGGGGCAGAAAAGTTAGCGAGCAGCTGGTCACGTGACAACTTTCTTTTAAGGCCATTAAATGAAGCTACGTAAATCGTAACTTGACGGAAACAGCACTACTAGCGGTTTTTCATTGGCCCTTTCTTCCTGAAGACAACAATTAAAAAGTCAGCTAATTAAACTTAACTAATTACATAACTTTGAAGAGGGAAAAAAATACACAAGACTAGGCCACGTGACTATGAACAACCCTCAGATGGTTTCACTGGACTAGGACACTTCGCCTTTTTTAAAAGTTTGGTTACATTTAGCTGGGACACCCGGTATATCGCATCGCATCGCATCATCGCCTGTGCATTTTTTTTTCTTTCCACTGCGGCGTGGGCTTCTAGGGAGTAGAGGCTTTGAGGAGTGCAGTGGTAGATGGGTGGCTCTTCTAGACGATATAGGTGGGTGGCGCTTGTGGAGGGTGGTAGTGGGTAGAGGGTGTTTGGGGGGGGCGGTGGATAAAGGCTGGCTGTGGTAGCGGGGTTCGTTGAGGTGGTGGCTGGTTTGTGATGCTTCTGATGGGAGGTGGATGTGGTGGATTCACCATCCGAGGCTACAGTAAGATGGGCATTCATGCATACATACACAGACGCCGTCTTTTTCGCACTGTGCCCCTACTACTTTTTTCGCAGTAGAAGCCCCATGAATATCCCGTGGAGGGGGTCAGTATCGATGGCAGTATTGCTCGCACGCAACAAGGGCACCACTACGAAGCATCCGTACAGTACGCGCGAAACTGGGACAAGTGAAAGTGGTCGGTAATGTGAGCTATGGCCAGGCGGCTCTAGGATATGCCACCGTAATACGCCAAAGATTGCTGTTGGTAGTGAGCGCTCTTGTCTGTTTTTTCCTGTCGTCGTCCGGTTACCGTGCAGCGCGGCGTCCTGTGCCGCCTTCTAATTTGTCCTCATGAATTAACTGTTTCAGGCGCTATGTACTCCATAGTTGTGTAGAAGAAAGCTTTCAGATTTTCCTGTCATTCTGGTACGCCTAGCAGTATTATCTTTCTTTCAGGCAAATTAAAAACTTTTACACCGCCCCTCAGTCGCTTTTGCATGGTAGCTAGCGAGCTCAGTAAATAACAATCTACCAAACAGGTAGCTTAGCAGTCCACCCTTCGACATAACCATGCATCGTACTGATTTTGTATCCCGTGGTATTAATTTTCCTAGGCTCATCGGACCATGCGCTTTTTCGAAAAATAAAATAGTTGCACGTTATCTCGAGCGCCCTTTTAGCAAACGGTGGTGATGGGAGCATTTTTGAACCTGTGTAACAATTTGTAACAAGTGAAGGCGGGCTAGTTGGTGGTTGACAATGGAGTGCATATTGCAACCGCGCAAAACGACGCATGACGAAGAGAGGAAAGCATAGGACAAGACGCGTCTTGTCCTGTGCTTTCCTCTCTTCGTCCCTCGTCGTTTTGCGCGGTTGCAATATGCACTCCATTAACAATTTGTGTGCCAAGCGCCCGCCCCTTTAAAGCCATAATGGCTCGTGATTTGCGTTGAGGGAAGTAATTCGCTTTCTTTAGCAATGTCTACAACTTAAGGGTGAAGGCATATAATTAATACTAATGGAGACGAATGTTTGAAAGGGTTAGTGTATAAACGCAAGCAAGTCCGTGTACCTGCCTATGCATTTAAGTTGCTTTGTAGTTTGCAGTTGCTTTTGTTGATTTCCCATGCGCGCTTTTGCGCATGACTGTCATGTATGTATACATGCCTACCTTTTCATTTCAACGCGGCAAAATTCTATAGCTGGTAACCGAAAAAAAAAAGATATGACCAGCTGCGCCACACTATAGAGTTCAGGAGGGAATCTCACAGTTCGGAACTTGACATATCATAGCCGAAGTCGTCGCCGACAGTTCCCCATGTAATTGAATGCGAGGATTTAGGAAACGAAGTAAAATGTACAGTTTTTCAAAGTAGAACTTACCGCAGAAGTTCTGTACGAAATGATAGCCTTATTGTTAAGAAAAAAAAAAAGCAACTCCGTCGAGCCGGATTCGAACCAGCGACCTATGGATGTCCGCGCGGAAAGTCCTCTACAGTCCACCGCTCTACCAACTGAGCTATCGACGGAACGGGAGTTGTTCGCGCCTGCCCGTAGTGGACGGTAGCGATACGCACTGTGTGACCTACATTATTGGATGGCGACGCTGCCTTGTGTGCGGCTGGAATCTGGTTCGCTCTGACGTCACCTCACCCACCTCCTCGTCAACGTCGGTGCATTCGAGCAGCGTGGCGTCACTTGCCGACCGCAAAATTCGTCAGATCCCTGCGGCGGGGGTTTCTTCAAACTTTCCTATATATTCTTATAAAATTTAGTGTCTGAAAAGACGTTCCCCCTGCACTGAGCGTCACTTGAAAACATACAGGTGATCATAGACAAATGCGTAAACAATAATGAAACTTACAGTAAGCTAATAAAAGGCTCCCAAAATTTGTCGGAACCAAGTAGTTGTCCATGGGCGTCCGGAGGGGGGGGCAAGGGGGGGCGGCTGCACCCCCCTGGAAAATCACTCACTCGAACCGTGAGTGATGGCCGCACGCCAGGGGCGGTGGTGCGCTCAGTCAAAAGGGTAAAAGCAGCCCCGCATGGTCACATCTGCGAAATGCCGCGTCCGGGCGTGCGTCGTTCCGCCGTTTTCAAACCACGCCATCGTTAGCTCTACTGAAGGGCGACCTGTTCCAGACATACAGCGGCACCGGCGAGCATGTGTTTCGAGCCGCCTTGAGATGGGTGTCTGTTTCTTTGATCTCTAGAGAGATAGCGACATGGAGGCAGACAGTGCACGGGGCATCTTGTTTTCGCCTATCGTTACGCCGGTCACCGATGAATTCTTAAGGAGGGAAGGTAAAATCAGCCGTGTCCACCCCCGCTTTGTCGGGCTGCTCAGGGGCAAGCGGGCGATGAGTTGGCGCCGCCGCCGCTCGCTGTCTCCTCCGATCCACGGGTAGCGCAGTTCGGTAGAAGCGCCGCTTTCAGAATCTCCGGCAAAGGGGATTAGCTGCTTTTGTTCACGGCGACGCAGTCTCCCGAGGCACCCCCACACCAGCGTTCTTTGCGTCTTCTGCGAAAACCAGCGCCTTTGGTCAACGCAGCCCGATGGCGCCTGCCTGGCTCGCCTGTCACCTCTGGCTGGGCCTCAAATCACAACAGCGCCCATGTACTGTGCGTGTCAGTGCATGGTAAAGAGACCCAGGTGGTCGACATTACCCGGAACTCTGTACTACTCCATCCCTCATAGCCTGAGTCGTTTTGGGGCTCTGAACCCCATAAAAACACAAAAACAAATTTTCCGACTGGAGTGGCGAGTGTCCCTTCCCCTCGGAAGTTGCGCGGCGTTCCTTTCACCCCCAAAGTGCGCATTCGGGGATACTGCGGCAAGTAAGCCCTTGCACGTGTGCGCGCCTCTGTGTTTGTGCTTGGGTGTTTTTAGTGGCCGGTTGTCAGCGAAGCTGAGAACAACCAAGACAGCGGACGAGAAAACGACGAGCGGAGAGCAGTGTGTGTGCGGTTGCTCGACTGTGCGGATGCGCAAGCAAGATGGAGCGAGGTGTATGAAGCTGCGAGCGTGCATTTATCTTGTAAATAAGTTTTCGTTGTATATATAGTCATCTTTTGTTTTCAACGTACGCGTTCAACAGTTTTTCCAATCAATGTGTATGATGAGTGTGCACCGAGAGCGTGTAATGAAGCACAGAAGTGAATTTATCACACGTGTAATTACGCAATTCGCCCAGAAAAATCCGAGGCGCCTACAGTTGCTGTTCAAGGAAGACTGACTGAGTGACTGTAGTTGCGTGTTTGTGAACATATTGTGCTGTGTGCTGGTCATCAATCCGGGTGAGTCGAGAACCCGTATGCAGCAAGACTGAGCACTCTTCTCCACGAAGTGATATAGCATCTTTTTGCATTTTTATTAATTTTAGTTGTTTCTTCGTTGATAAACTCCAATGTACCTCTCCTAGCCGCGCTTTAATTTGCTGTTTGTAATTTTTCTTTCATGTGTGCATTTTGTTTAATTTTTATTTATATATAAATAAATAAATTTACTCCGCAAATAGCGCCTTTCTGCTACGAACATACCCCCCCCCCCCCCCCCGGGGCACCAACGGGGCCCCCCCCTGCAAAAAATTCTGCGGACGCCCTTGTAGTTGTCTACACTGTACTTAATACGCTTCATTTACCAGGAGCAGCGGAGTAGTTGCAGCTCAAAAACAAAGCAGATAACATGGCGATGTGGTGTTGTGCACGGAAACGTCAGAAACGTCCGTGAGTAAAGCCATTTCGCGATGCTTAAAATGTACGAGTGAAAATGCGGAATCGGGAAGCATGCGTTTACGAATGGTGTCTGGTTTGAGTAGAACAGGCCTCACCATTGTTCGTCTTGTTAGCCCACACCGCATAATGCACACTATAAACCTCGGTGTAAAAAGCCGGTTGCTCTTTTTGCTTTACTGTACGTCCCCCCCCCCAAAAAAAAAAAAAAAAATTCACGCTGAATCACTTGTCAGAAGCTACGCATCAGAAGCTACGCAGAGTCACAGCGAACATTTTGCGCATAAAAGACAGGGGTGGCACAACGCCAACGAAAATGCGTTTGAAAAGTCGTCGATCTGAGTAAATACGTCCATTGGCAGCGCTCCAACAGTTTTTGACGTGCCAATGCTTTCGTCGGATGGGCTCAAGAAAAACTGAATGAAGAATTCTGAACCTAAGTAAAGGCGCAGCGCCAAAGCATGCAACCACAGACGAAGAAAGTAGAAGACACAAACGCGGACTGTCAACTGAATTTTATTCAAGGAAGGCACACCTTAAATAAGACGAGGAACAGAGGTGAAGAGGAGGACAACGAACAATCGTGAAAGATAACAGCACGCCCAAGCAAGCAACAAGATATAAAAAGTCAAACGTTAGCTTCTTCTAAAAAGTCGACCTCTGCTGCAAAGAGTGATAATGAGGGAGTGCGGATGAAGTGTCCCTTATTATCGCTCCTTGCAGCAGAGGTCGACTTTTTAGACGCAGCTAACGTTTGACTTTTTATGTCTTGTTGCTTGCTTGGGTGCGCTGTTATCTTTCACGATTGTTCGTTGTCCTCCTCTTCACCTCTGTTCCTCGTCTTATTTAAGGTGTGCCTTCCTTGAATAAAATTCAGTTGACAGTCCGCGTTTGTGTCTTCTACTTTCTTCGTCTGTGGTTGCATGCTTTGGCGCTGCTCCTTTTCTTAGGCCCAAAATGCACCAACTAGCCCAAAAAGAAGTTTCATTGAAGAATTCTAACAAAATTAAAAAGCAGGTCCAGCGGAGCGTATTTAGTAAGGCGTGAACTTCTTTAGTTTTAGCAAGACACGCATAAAACTAAACAAAAACTGGATGCACGTCCCAAACGAGGAATGATCGACAGAGTACGTGGTACAGACCAGGACCTCTTGCAATGTCCAGGGGTTTAATGCATAACGACATACAGGAAGCCGGGGTTGAAAATGGATCACGGATGCCTGATGTTAGTTTTGCTTTGGCACCGAACCTGCCGTCAACAGAAGCTCTGCAGAAGTAGTTATTAAACCAACCGAGACAGTGAACGAATTTGTTCGCGTAAAGTGCGACAATTTGTGAAAGCGGGAAAACGGAAACAGCTAACGTGAGGCAAGATGAGCCGGGCGGTAGATGTGAAGGCTACACGATCGGAAAGGAAGATTAGTGGCCTGGAGAGGTTACGGGGGAAAGTGTTGCGCTCCTTACCTACTGTACTGTCCTCCTCTCCCTGCGACCTTCTTCCACGGGCTTCGCGTTTGGCCTAGATTTTACGTACAGCTCTCTGTCTTCATAAAGGCATTCCTTTACTAGGTATACACTTGTTGGGGGTGTAGCTCAGATGGTAGAGCGCTCGCTTAGCATGCGAGAGGTACTGGGATCGATACCCAGCACCTCCATTTTCGTTTTTTTTTCTCTACAGAGATTTTTCTTCACGAAGTACAGAACAGAGCACAGCGGAGCGGTGCAAAATTAACATCCTCGCTTTCTGTATTCGATGACGCTTGATGCTTCATTTCGTGGGGCGGCATTATTGTGCAGTAAGCATAAAAAAACCGACGCGGCCGAAATAATTAAGCTCATTATATCTCGGATACATTGCTCGAGATTAGCTTGTGCGCGCCTAGAATTAGGCTAAAAATATCTGCTTTAAATGAAGCTTAAAAACGACGATGAATTGGTTTTTTTGCCGGAATTTTGCGTTCCGCCTTCACTGATTCAAGCTCACTAATTAGAAGCAATTTGTTAGCTCTGAATACGGGAGACATGCTTTCCAGCTTTGAAAAGGAGACATGCAGAGTCCCGTAAACGAAGCGTTCGCCTCCGTCTATTCACCGCGCTTTCACAGGCCGCTCTTCGAAGATGGCGGATAAGCACCCCACCGCTGCCTCCGAGACCAAGATACGGACTAAGGCCGAGCCACAGACCATGTTCAAGGAGCTCCTGGCCAAGACTGCCCGGAACGCGAGGCTGTTGGACAGACGCAAGAACACACCGCAGCCGAGTCACCACAGTGAGTCTACAGTTCCAGATGTTCCATAGAGAATGTCAGATGTTTGGAACTGGAGTGATTTGATATGACTATTATTATTACTGCTTGGAAGAAACTGTTCAAAGGATGCATGACCAGCAAAGAAACGAATTGCGAGGGCACTTTGGCAACTAAAGCGTTGAGAGGCGAATGCCGAGGACACGATGCCGTGACGACTACCGGTTGATGTGACGTCACACCGTTCCTGTGGCTATATCGACACCCAAAATATTTTCGGGGATCATAAGTCTTAATAACTCTTAATTGCACATTTTTCCGTCTAAATTGACACAAATCCGACGTTTTTCCGACCATTCTGGGACAATTTTCATTATGCCATGACGACTTCCGGTGTATGTGACGTCACACTGTTTACGTGGCTATATCGACGTCCACGCTATTTTGACACAATTTCGACATTCTTGCCTATAATTAATTAACCAATTAACCTACAGCTGTCAAACTTCGCTTCTAGGCCTCCTCTTCAATCTGAAGCAACCATTGCTTTTCTTCTATCACGTCACACGCGTCACACGCATTTAGTTCCCGAGTTAAACGCGTGTGACGCGCTTTGTTAACGGACGACAGTATGAGTAGTATGAGCCATTGAAGGCTTTCACGTTAAAATCCACCACTGGCCAGCAGCTGCTAGTGGCCGTTGGCGGTAGTGCGGTTTTTTCTTTTTCTTTATTGTCTATTGCATGTTTCAGCCGCGCAACAGTCGGATAACAAATGAAGTATTTCGATTTGAAGTTAAATGAAAGCTTTTTTAATTAATGTATAAACCGAACGAAACTTGCGGATATTACTGGATAATTCCTTATTCTTTAACAGTCCCTTCGCCTCCATGAGTTATCCACTTGGCTGCTCTGCATTTAATCCTCACCTCTCTAAGCCCTTTACAACTGGTTTAGAAATACAAGGAGGTTATAAGACGTTGCTCAGTAGCCATTGCGTTGTTCCCCAAGCTTTCTTAGCGTGGCCAGATCTAGCCGCTTTCTCTTGCATTTATTTCCTTGAACCACAGGCGGCATGCTGTACAAGCCGACCACATCGAGCCATCGGAGGCTGCCGGAGTCGCGGCTCAGGGCACGGAAACCGCTGAAGCCAGCTATGGTGTGGCACTCCCCGAACGCATCGCCTCGATTACCCAGAGCGAGTCCAGCGCCATTATCCCCCCTGGCGGAGGAGACACCGGTGAAGCTCTACTCAAGACCGAGTCTTCGCAGTCCCCGGCACGACCTCAACACAGCCTTCAACAAACTGCGGTCCTGGCGCTCGCCTCAGGAGGATCGGCCCCGGACCACGTACAACAACGGCCCCCGGTTGCCTCAATATGACGACCGGCCCCGGACCACGTACAACAACATCCCCCGGTTGCCTCAATATGACGTCAGGCGCGACCATAAAGATTTCGATAGCACCGGAAATTACGAGTCCAGCGGATCAAACCAATTAGTTCCGCTTTACAGGCCTCGTCACTTGATGCATCGGCGTTGGGATTCACCACTAGCCGCTGAGCGGCGCGACCATCTCCAACCAGCCAGCATTGCCGTCTCACCAACACGCGACTTCCAAAGGGCGCACCAGTGCTGGAATGAGGCGCCCTCTGAGGGGAGGCTGCTGCACCATGCTCTTCACGCCGAGGGACATTTTATTCCGCCTCGGGGCGCCATTTCGTCTCCCGGTGTTCGCAAGAGGCCCGGAGATATCATGATAAGACGTTTCGGATCGCACGCAGCTTGGGTCACGGATGAATATGCCAAGCACAAGCAGCAAGGGCCTGGATACTACGGATCGCCTTAGCTCTGCCTGTCGCAGGACTGACTTCACTAGTTACAAAATGTTCTTGCTATTTTTCTATGCTTCTTCCTATATTTTTTTCATTCGAGGATCTACCCTCTCAAAAAATTATTACTGTTAGCTTCTTTGCACTCCATTTTATCGCCGAACGCTCTAGACAGTCGCAAGGTCTTAATCTGTTCTGAAGATATGGACAGTCCTGTCGATTCTCAGGGAAGAATTTTGGTGCCGTTTCGAACAGATCCCCGTCAATGCGTGTGTTTGGGGACACACGGTCCATATATGTGTAACTTCATTAAAACGGCGCAGTGAAATGCAAAAGTTATTCCCAAGTTCTGGAACTGAGCAGTGTTTCGATGAATCCGTAGAATGCTCTGAGTGCAAGGGCAACAATGCAATGGAGTACATTGTGTTGGAGCGCCAGAAGGTTTCAATGTTTTGATCGCCATCCGCTCCAGTATTCTACCTCACGACATCAGACAACTTTTCATCGGCTTCAACACCTCCACAGGCCACTGCCGAAGGGTTTACAAGATTGTAAAGTCTGTGTGCCATCGTTACGCATGCATTCTGAGTTTTTAGCCGTACGAATGCGCCAAGCCCTGGTACCCAACTCCGCAAAGCGTCAACATCGAGAATGCAATCGTGGCAGCGTGGCCATTGAGAAAGTGCTTCCTCGGCCCAATACGACGTGTAAGACACTATTCTAAGCCGCAACAATGTATTCCGGCGAAGACTATTTTGTTCGAATATTACTCACGTTCATAAGTTGCCTGTTTCTAATGTAGAAATGCGGATGTTTCCAAAATCGTAACTTGAGAGAACACGTTATGTGCCTCATAAATCATGTTTACTTGTGGCTGTCTCAACTGTATTCACTGAGTATAAAAGAAATTTGCCATGGGTATGTCCATAGCATACAACAGTTAAGGACCATGGCTACAGTTCATGCTTTTTCTTAGCAGACTTCAGAAGTAACTCCGCTCAACACCACTGCTTTATCGAAAACTGTCACGCAACGCCTTCGGTGCTGATATCGCTAGCTGATTATCGTTACCATAATCGCATGCCAGCTAATGCTTAGTTTCCGCATAACCAGTTGGGCAATCACCGTGCAGCCATTTTTTTTTAGTTGTAGACAGTTTGACATTCATACTTGCATCCGCTTTCATTCATATAAGAGTGAAGCTTCTGTCGAATAGGTTACAAGAGGTATGCGAAAAACCTCGTAGGAGGGTTATCATTCAGTAACGCAAGATTCAGCAACCGCTGTTGAGATATTTTCATTCTACGCTATAAATAGGTAATGAATTTTAGAGTGACATTCATGTATTTACAGTTACAGAGCACGGTTTTTAGTTGCCGCACATACTCCTTCTTCGACTATGATTCCTCTCAATCAGAACCCTCGTTTTGGTTGATGAAATTTGGTCACCTGCATTACGACGACAGAACGAACGAAACACAGGCTTTTGTCGTATGCAGCAGTATGTCTAAGCTTGCGATGCTGGAAATTGCTGAAAGAGGTTAACTTCAATAAATGTTAGTGATCTCCATCAACGTCGTCGGTGTTAATAGAGAGAAATATACTGCAGCTAACATTTTAATAGAGCCCGTGCTTCGTACCCCAACAGAAATTTGCCTTACTCAGGCATAGAACCAGCACAGCACCGATTCCTCGCGTCCATACTTTCTTCCTTAACCCAGCATTTCCTGGGAAGGGAAGGGGTAACGCAGAACTTTGCTTCACATGTACGAACACATACGGCACGAAAACAGTATTAGTGCGGTAACATTGACATTTGCTGGAATAAAATGATATACGAATAAAATCACGATAAACAGACGAAGAAACCAATTTTAAGACTGATAACAAACATGGTATTCTTGCTTATATTTGAGAACATTTAGGAGGCTTCAGTTCAAAAGTTTATATCTGTCAGCTTATAATGAATGGAAAGAATGGGAGCTAAATATTTTTAACGTATACTCTTGAGCCTTCTTCAAGGGACGGGAAATATAGGTTCAATACTTTGGTTCAATTTAAGTGAAGAGAGCTTATCTGCGAAACCTCTATTCACTAGGTAAAACCAGATTAGAAGCGCAGATTAATAGCAGTTGACAGGTCACCCACATTCGCTATCTCTTTTAACAGAGAAATTGTATACAATTTCAATCTTTTCATGAGGAAAACTGTTACGGGGAGCGACAATAACCGTCAGTACACCGGCGGACAACATCCGCAACTAGTTGAGAAACGCTAAATACTTGCTGTTCTAAAATTACAAAACCTTTCCACAATTCGGCGATTTTCCTGTACCTCGTTAAGCCTTTCTGATTTTCTTCACCTTATAGCATAGTGCACATTTCCCACCACTTCAGCAGGCGTCCCCCATACACTAAGTCGCTTTGGGACGTTAAACCCCTATAAACCATAAAACAACGACTTCAACAGATAATTTACTGAAACATATTCTGCAGTGAGAATTTTTGTGTACCTGTCTTCTTACTTAAACACTGTATTATTGTATAGGTGCGAACCAAACGGTAAGCTCTAATTCAGGAGAGAATTTCACCGTTCGCAACTTCACATAAGATAGCGCAGGTCGTAGCCGACGGTCGACCCAGTAAATGAATGTGGGGATTTGGGAAACAGAGTAAAATGTATTTTTCAAATTAGAACTTGCCCCAGAAACTTCGTTAAACCATTGCCCCAGAAGTTGTGTACGAAAGGATAACCTTATTGCCGAGGAAAAAAAAGCAACTCCGTCGAGCCGGATTCGAACCAGCGACCTATGGATGTCCGCAATGAGAGAGCCTCTACAGTCCACCGCTCTACCAACTGAGCTATCGACGGAACGATGTGTGCTTGGCGCCTGGCCTGACTGGACGGTGGAGATATACGCTTTTTGACCTACATTATCGGATGGCGGGCGTGTCTCACGTGTTGCTCGAAACTGGTTCAACCGAGCCGTGACGTCAGCCGCTTGTCAACGTCGGCTCATTGGCTCATTACAGCAGCGTGGCTTTTCTCGCTGTCCGCGACATCACATGGATATCCACTGCTGACATTTTTATTTTATTTTTTCTAGCTGTGCGGCATAGCGTCAAATTCGTAAGCGGACTTTTCAAACTACACCCAGCACGCGACAGCCAAACATTGATAATATCAGTTTTCTTTTTTTTTTTGTAGGAAAACAGGCGATTGTGGTCGGCACGATACCTGCAGAATCGAATTGCGCACTAATAAAATAGTGCCCTAGTTCTGAAGTGAGGCTGGCCACTTTGAGCTAATGGGCCCGGACAGAAGAGCCATGATTACGCGAATACCTACGTAACATAAGATGTACTGACAGTGTTCCGGCAGGAAAGTTTCTGTCTCCTAAGGGAACAGCACCAGTTGTTAATAACGTGATGTGCTTTGAGCAGCCATGTGGAACACCTTCACGTTCTGGGAATTTGTTGAGGCGCATTTGGGTCCGGGAGGAGTGCGGTGAGCGGCAGTTTTTGCTGGTCCCATTTTCCAGTCTGCACCTGCCCCTAACATCAGGATTAGAGAGACGCATACTCCCCAAGGAAAGAAGAAAAACTTAATGAATAACTCTATGCTGAATTAGCATGCCGCAATCGTGGTGGCTCAGTGGTTATGGTGCTCGGCTGCTGACCTGAAAGAGGCGGGTTCGATCCCGGCCGCGGCGGTTGCATTCTGATGGAGGCGAAATGCCAGAGGCCCCTGTGTGCTGTGCGATGTCAGTGCACATTAAAGAACCCCAGGTGGTCGAAATTATTCCGGAGCCCTCCACTACGACGTCCCTCATAGCCTTAGCCGCTTTGGGACGTTTAACTTCATAAACTAAACTTATCATGCATATTAAGGCTTGGTTATCTTGCGCAGGAAAACGCTCTCATGGTCTACTGCAATGGAAACGTCTTGGGAGACGAGTTAACACTAGCGGCGCAGGCGAGGCCAGGAAGACTGCGAGGAAGAAGGTACTAAGGACTCATGGCAGTTTTACAGTGAAAGGCGAAAGCTCCTTCGTTTACACGCGGCCAGAAGAACAGCGTCACATGGACAGCAATCAATATGCAGTATATCTTGGTTAAACGCTTGCTTGCACCGTTGCTGTTCACAGGGACTGTTATAAATGCGACGCATTTTGCCACGACAAACTCATGTGCAGTACACAGAAAGTTCGACGTTTGTTTTCTGCATGCGGCGCTGCTTGGAGTTGGTTTCATTTACAGCAACAATGGTTAATGCCACATGAGTTGAGAGGGCTTGCCAAGAGCCACCCCGGTTCAACGTGCTACGCATTTTGTTTTTTTTTTATAGACGTACCGCGCCTTATCACTTGCGAGCGATGAGTAAAACCGGGATGACCAGATAGAATACCACCAGCCCACACAGTTTTTCAGCATCACCGCCAGTAACCCGATCGTCGCACTGATAATACAGCCTACAAAAGTCCGAACCACGCAGTTCTCTCCCTAAGCGCTGATAATCGTTAGGACAGAAAGTTTCAGCAAGTTCGCTTTATTTCCTCTCTCCACGTTCCATGGCGTCCGGTGATTTTTCAGCACGCTCGGAGCTGCTTGCGTTGAGATGAAGACAGCCCTGCGGCATTAGCGGAGTGATCTCTTAGATGTCGCTGTCTTAATTACACATTACACAACAGTGCACGTATCTAAGTTTGCTTGGTTAAAATGGTGGTTGTAAAGTTGTAGCCGTCTTCGCAGTAACCGTACAATGTATAGGAGAAGGAGTCAAATACTACTCTAAAGCACCATTTTATCTGCGGTTCCTCAGACCCGTTTGAAAGTGGATTTTCTTAACTATTCCTTCCATGCCCGCTCGCTCTTTGTCTTGTTCGCACACATGTACCCACGCACACACACATACACAATAGGAAACGAATGCCCTTCCTATGAGCTAACCCCAATGCGGGAATAAGCCTGTCTTAAGAGCAGCCGTGTATTTATATCATCAGCCTGACTACACCCACTGCAGGGCAAAGGCCTCTCCCATGTCTCTCCAATTAACCCTGTCCTTTGTCAGTTGCCGCCACTGTATCCCCGGAAACTTCTTAATCTCATCCGCCCACCTAACTTTCTGCCGTCCCCTGCTACGTTTGCTTTCTCTTGGAATCCACTTTGTTACCCTTAAGGACCAGCGGTTATCTTGCCTTCGCATTACATGCCCTCCTCAAGCCCATTTCTTCCTCTTGATTTCAACTAAGATGTCATTAACCCGCGTTTGTTCCCTCACCCACTCCGCCCTCTTCCGATCTCTTAACGTTACACCTATCATTTTCCTTTCCATAGCTCGCTGCGTTGTTCTTAACTTCAGCTGAACCCTCTTTGTTAGCCTCCACGTTTCTGCCCCATAGGTGAGTACCGGTAGGATACAGCTGTTGTATACTTTTCTCTTCAGGGATATTGGTAAGTATTTATATGTATGTATGTATTTATATATCGCTCTTGAAATTGGGACCGGCGAAAGTGACATGCTGTAAAAGCAAGAATCGGTTGTATGAGCGACAAGCTACTGCACTGGGCCGAAGTCCGGCTTGATTGGGTTGGCTGTATTTTATGATTCGAAATGATGATCGACGGTCAAAGACGCATAGAATAGACAAGACCACTGGCTGTGAACTTTAACTTTTCGCGCTGTTCGACCACACAAGCTTTCAGAGGTGACCCGAGTGAAAAGGTGATAAAATTAAGCATAATATCTACAACAACAAGAACACTTGCCCAGAACCTTGCTTCTTTCGAACGAAAGCAAATAGCCTGCACAGCATTTTCTAAAGGCACAGTCATCGAAACACAGTGAACTCCCAACGAGAATTTATTGTTTTGTTTTACCCTCATGCTAACTCTTTCATGTACTATGCTGATAAGTGTGAACAATTACCGCATCGCTCTAAAACGGTCTTTTCTGTAATAATGCCCCATAGGTGACGGAGTTACTCCGTAAATAGATAACGTGCCGCTCGCCATTTTTGGTTTCAATGCAACACACCGCCAGGAGGGAACTATGTCAATATAGAGAGATTGCTGCTAGGAGTCAAGCGTTTAAACTTCCAAAAAAGGTGTCCTCTCAGACATTACGGTATCGAAGATATCTTTGCTCATGTAAAAAAAAAAAGCAACTCCGTCGAGCCGGATTCGAACCAGCGACCTATGGATGTCCGCAATGAGGGAGCCTCTACAGTCCACCGCTCTACCAACTGAGCTATCGACGGAACGGTCTCTGGAAAACACCTGGCTTGAATGGACCGCGGCGATAGAGGCTGGGTGACCTACATTAGCGGCCGGCGGGTGTGTCTCGCGCTGCGCTCGGAAACTGGTTCAGTACACCTATGCCGGCTACCCTCCCTCCCCCCCCTTCACCCCTTCACCACTTCACCACTTCACCCCTTCACCCCTTCACCCCTTCACCCCTTCACCACTTCACCACTTCACCCCTTCACCCCTTCACCCCTTCACCCCTTCACCCCTTCACCCCTTCACCCCTTCACCCCTTCACCCCTTCACCCCTTCACCCCTTCACCACTTCACCACTTCACCACTTCACCACTTCACCACTTCACCACTTCACCACTTCACCACTTCACCCCTTCACCCCTTCACCGCCGCAATCGCCAACGACAGCGCTTTCAAGCAGCCTGTCTTCACCTACTGTGAATGTGTTAGCCGCAACCAAGTATTCGGTCGACTACACTGCTAACTTATGTAAGGAAAATTTTTGCAGGAAAGAAAATTTTTAAGAAATTAAAGTGTATAGGGTTGCGAACGAAGCACTGAAGATGTCTGGCATCGCGATCTCAAGCCATTTCACGAAACGTAATATTTCCACTGAGATGGAGTGCAGATTTGGGAAGCACTTAGTCAAAAATGATGCCGGATGTCGGTATACCACAGGCCCCACGGTCATGTGTGAATTTTGCTCATGTCTCACAATACGCGATTAAAATCTTGGCCTAACACCTCGCTGAATTTCCCTCTGCTGAACCCTAAAGAAACAAATATACGAAAGAGAGAACAGACTTAAGCGAGTGCTTTTTTTTCCTTCACTGAGCCGTAAACAAACAAATATAAGAAAGAAATTACGGACTCAAGCGCATGTTCGGAAAGTTGTCAGAAGTAATGCAAAAGCGCAATTGCGAATGCTTTTCCCAGCGAGGTTATGGACGACAGGCCCACAGTTGAAAAAGGCCGCTTGAAAACGCTTCGATACTGGGTATACTTGTGCTGCTACCAGGCAGTTCGCCATAGAATCCTTAATACAAACTCTCAGATTCGTTGACGACAGACAAGGACATGAAAAGAAGGCCAGGAGAGCGCATCTAGTAAATTTTGAACACAGCTATGAAACTAAGCAGAAATTGCATGCCCGTAACAGAAAGTGGCGGATGTGTTACCTGTTTCAAAGTTAAACCCATTTGGGTATCCCATGATTAACTCATCATCATCATCAGCCTGACTACGCCAACTGTAGGGCAGAGGACTCTCCCATGTCTCTCCAATTAACCCTGTCCTTTGCCATCTGCGGCCACCGTATCGCCGCAAACTTCTTAATCTCATCCGGCCACCTAACTTTCTACAGCCCCCTGCTACACTTGCCTTCTCTTGGAATCCACTCCGTTACCCTTAAGAGCCACCGGTTATCTTGCCTTCGCATTACATATGCCCTGCCCAAGTCCATTTCCTCCTCTTGATTTCGACTAGGATGTCATTAACCGGCGTTTGTTCCCTCATCCACTCTGCCCACTTCCGGTCTCTTAACGTTACACCTATCATTTTTCTTCCCATAGCTCGCTGTGTTGTCCTTAACTTAAGCTGAACTCTCAATAGCAATAACTCAACAACAAGAACTCAATAACAAAAATTGACTGCAGATCCTGATATGAAATCTGCATACGCAGTTATTCAATTGCACGAGGACTAGGCGAACTAGCTCGCTAAGCGCATATGTTGTGCAACCGCACGCGTATGCTGAAGAATGAAAAAAAAAAGTGAGACAAGCAAATCCGCCCGGGGGAGGCGAAGCGTGATTTTGATCCGAAAGGGAGATTGCGGGTTGCTGCCAGCCTTAAGGATCCGCCCTCTTGTACTCTCGCGCTCCGTTACTCCCGTCGTTTTCCGGCTGCCTTCGGCAATGCCCTAGATTTGGTGTACGACTCTCCGTCTTTATAAAGGCGATCCTTTACTGCGTTCTCTCGTTGGGGGTGTAGCTCAGATGGTAGAGCGCTCGCTTAGCATGCGAGAGGTACTGGGATCGATACCCAGCACCTCCACACTTTTTTTGTTTTTAAATGATATTCATATTTTCACGACGAAGAACTGCGGCAAGAACACCCTTGTTACAATTAACTTCCCTGCTTTCACTGTTCAGTCCGACTTGACGCCGCATTTTGTCGAGCAGCGCTAATGTCATTCCCCCTGCCGTAAGCCTACAAAACGTCCCTTAAGTGATACTTTTAAATTTCCATACACGGCGCATTGTGCGAGGCTGAATTATATGCACGCTTAAGATCACACTGAATATATGGATATAAGCTACATTAAAGAGGGCGATGGAGTATCTTTTCTTGCTAGTGCGTTCCATAAGCTTTTCATCAATATAATGGCTCAGTTATACTGGCTATAATGGCTCAACGATGGCCGCAGCTGCCTCAGGACCCGGTTAACTGGAGGGATGTGAAAGAGGCTGTTTTCCTGCCGTAGTCGTCGTTGAGATGGTGACGATGATGATGAACACAACGGCGACGAGAAAACTTGCTAAGTGCTTGTAGGGTCGTTGAAGGCTGCACCTAAGCCAAGAACTATACGGTGCTCGGTGACAGGCACCTATGCTATTAGTCCTAAATTGGCCACCAAATGGACCGCTCCCCTTGATCGGCACTCATTGGCTGGGGACCCAATTTCTAAAGTGACGGCTCGCGGCTACAGCTGAGGGTTCTTCCCTATTTCGTTAACCTGGCTTTATTTGCACTTGCGATTGCATCAGTAATTGTTACGCACAAGTGAATATACCGGGTGTTTTAGCGAACACTTTCAAAGTTTAAATAGTAGTTTTTGGGGTAAACATATGGCTTTTGCGGCATAATGTTATCATGTGATGTCGGACACCAGAACACCGGTGAATCATCGTAGTTGGTTAACTAACTTTTAATAGTTAACTTTTCAACCTAATCAACCAAAACGCCTTTTCGCGTTTAGTTTGATAGCCGCACATGGATGTGTTAGTACCAAGTGCTTAACTACTGTAGAAGACTGTACTGGGGAGGATTTGTGAATAGGATACTCGGATGGAATTTGAGCTTGACGCAGCTCCACAGGTCCGGATAAGCAGCAAAATGTGACCGATAGCCACGGAGTAAAAAGAGAAAAAAAAAATGGAGGTGCTGGGTATCGATCCCAGTACCTCTCGCATGCTAAGCGAGCGCTCTACCATCTGAGCTACACCCCCGACGAAAGAACGCTTAAACAGAGCGGTGTGTGAAGAGTGCTGGAGACGGCGGTTAGAACTGGGGCAAAAGATGTCAAGCGAAACAGTCGATTGAGCCGGTTGTTGCAAGGAACCTGCCTCGAATTTAAAAGCAGTTTTGTCCTTCAGGCGCAGAAGGCAACGCCATTGTTTCTAAACGCATCTAGACTCAGTGAATTGCCAACTTGTCTGAACGCATTGAGGGAGCTCGACCATGAAAGCTTATAGCCTCATCTGGCAATGTGTGTTGGGAGGGAAAATGGTAATAGTTTATTGGGGGTTTAACGTCCCGAAGCAACTCAGGCTATGAGGAATGCCGTAGTGAAGGGCTGCGGAAATTTCTACCACCTGGGGTTCTTAAACGTGCGCTGACATCGCACAGCCCACGGGCCTCTAGAATTTCGCCTTCATCGAAATTCGGCCGCCGCGGCCGGGATCGAACCCGCGTCTTTCGGGTCAGCAGCCGAACGCCATAACCACTGAGCCACCGCGGCGGCTTGAAAATGGTAATAGTCGCCGAATGTGGAAGAGGACTTAAAGTAGCAAGTTTAAATCTAAAATCACTAAGTAGCCTTCGGCGAAATTAAGCCTCGCATACTTTCCCTTTTCCATCAACTGGCACCGCCGGGACTGCAAGCAAAAGCTTTGGCAACTAACCCCCAAACTCTGAAAGCTTCCTTACCTCCGTAAGGAAGCCTTCACTGCAGTGAGGCCCCCTCATGTCAATCTGAAAGCTTTCGTACTGAGGAGCCCTAAGTAAGGTCGTCCTTGGTGCATCCTCAGAGTTAAGGCAGCCACTAGCTGCCTTCATGCGTCCTTTCGTCGCTTTTGGTCCTAGAGGAGCACTTCACCTCACTACTGCCACAGGTGACCTGCGACACTCGCGCGGGCGGCGAGACGCGACGCAAGGACGCGAGCCCGGCGTGAGCGAAAGTTGAGCAGGCGGGAAAAAAAATGGTAACGTGGACTGACCGCTGCGCGGGCGAAATTACGAACGCTGACAACATGCTTTCACTAACATCGCATGCGGAGCACTGATGCACCAGATAAAATACTACAAGATGACATCCCCCGACGCTATCCTCAGCACCCCTTACACAGTAAGCAGAAAGGTGTAAAATGGGAGTAGACCGACAACTTACTCCCTTTTTATTCTCATATAGGCGTATTCATGTGTACAGAGTAAAAGCTAGAGGGACAGCCGACTACGTGCTTTGTTCTCGAAATGCATTTCATACACGGGCGGCCACAACACGGGCTTCCAGCCAGACGTACACAGGTCAACTGAGAACAAGTGCGGGGGTGCAATGCATGTTTTATGCGAAGCATATTACTCGCACAACCAAGCTCTTCCTTGCTGCGCCGCGCACGGCCGCGTAGCTACCACTTGACCTTCATCGGCGCACCACGTGATATGACGTCACAACAGCTGTGAAAGTTGGGGCCTCGTGCGCTCGCTTGCGGACGCGCAGCCTCCGCCGGCGGCCTACCTCCCGCTCCTACCGCTAGGAGATACTGACGTCACGCAAAAGGTGACGCACTCGTTGAGTCAGTTGAGCAGCGAGATGTCGGCCAGGGAGAGGGCGGCTCGCCAGACCGCAAAACTATGCTTCGCATCCTAGGCTTAACCATAAGCTAAGCCAGGGCATTTTTTTCTAATAGCGCAGACGACGGAATATTTGCCGCATAAGTTCCAGGTGTTAGAGCTTTTAGTCCTACGCGCTATCTTTTTTCCGGCCGTTTCGAAAAGCGGTCTCCCGTGTTTTCACACGTCTGCGCGCTTCTTTCAAGTTCACCACATTCTGCCCAACCGTCAACAAATGAACTAAAGCAAATTGTGCGTTATTGGGATCATAAAAGAATAGTACAGAGAGCAAAACGCTTCTCTAGAACACGTTTCGGCGTGTTTCGGGCTGAACGCCGCGATATCTAGTGAAAACATTTGGTTTAAAACGGTCTGGATGCAAGCATGTGCAGGTAAACTCATAGGATTTCATCGTCATTTTTTGCCTTCCTGGACACACCTGCTCTGGGAGCTGCGGAACACAGAGTTCCGTCGTTCTATACATGCGTTTTGCCCTCTGTACGTTCCCGTAAGGGTGGCAGCAAAACTACCCGCGCCGAAACACGGCAGGGAGCGCAATCGCTAACTGCACAGTTTCTTACATTGAACGACGGGGCCGGCGTGCTCTTTCTGAACTGCTTGCAATCCACCGTATAGCGCGTATAGTTCGAAACAGAAACCCTTTTTTTTTGTTACCTCGCCAATGTCACAAACTGTAAAAAAAAAAAAGAACGTCGCGTCCCCGTTCAAGAGTGAATGCGAAACCACTTCGTCACAGCAGCCGGCAGTCCGTATCTAACTGCGCCATTCGTGACGCTGGCCGGCGCTCAGCGAAACTGCTTGAAATGCAGCGTAATTTGGCAAAAACTAAACGTATCTCACCTTTCCACTCTAAGAAACAGCAGGAATGCCGCGAACCGCGCCATAATAGCCGACAGGCCACGAATCGTGCGCGCCTCTTTACGAACTGCGTAATACAAGGCACCGGCCGGCGGCGTCAGTGTAAACTGCTTGAAAGGCAGAGTAGTGGGGCTAAAAAACGTTTCTCACCTTGCATTCCTCAGAAACCGCTTGGGATCCGCGTCGAAGTCCAAAAGAAACGCAATAAATTGAGTCTGCGAGCCAACAAAGACGCCACGAGCTCACCGTCACATCCGCGCAGACGACCACATCATGGCTTCGTCCTGTGTCGTCTGCCCCGTCGCCGTTCGCCCGCGTCAACCCCGCGCGAGCGCGCATGCGCGATCCAACTCTGGTGGCGCCACTATAAGGCAAGCGGAAGAACTAATTTGTTACGCAGTTCCTGGGGGCAGATTTCGAAGAGGTGTCCGCGATTTAAAAATTTCTTTCACTATGACTCAACTTTGGTAAGAATGGCGACAATTGCTCCGTCTAAAGGTGGGTTCAGACGAGCGGATCGGATCGCGGATGGTCCGCGCGCGTCAGCGCGGTTATCGTGACGCGTGACCAAGCTCCGGGAGACGGTCCGGACGTCGAGCATTCACACGAACGCAGCGGACAATCCGCGCGTCCTCTCGCCCACGGCGGGCTTGCGCTGTCTGCGTGGCTTCGAAAACTCAGCTGCCGAGAGTTTCAACATGAACGCCGAGAGAAAACGTCGTCTCGCCGCACTGCCTGTAGCCATTGAAGCGTCTGAGGACGAGGAGGAAGCTTTCGTGGCTAAAAACTGTTATGCTGGGCAAAGTCATGGTTGGAAAAAAAGTGCTTGGGCATGCAAGACCTGCTGCACGAGGACCTACTTGAATGCGACCCGAAGAGTACAAACGCTTGCTGCGGCTGAGTCCAGATACCAGATACTGGCTCCCTGAGCGCCTTCTTTCCAAATTCACTCAAATTAGAAGAAACAACAAAGAAAAGCGGGCATTTACGCACACGCTCAAATACACAGTACGTCGCAGTGCAGCATACGCGGAGTGAACAGCGCAGTGAGCGAAACACGAAAAGCAGGACACACAATGCCGCACTCGAGCTGCAAATTCGGTGAAAAGCGCGCCAAAACGAAAGGCGCCAGCACGGAGCAAAGCCGACTTCATTCAGGATAGCTAGCCAGACGAGCGCGCCTAGAAGCAAAAAAGAGCAAAAACACTCCCGGTCCGCGGCGGAGCTCGGTCTGCGCGGACTGAAAAAGGCGCTCGCCTATTTCACTCGGTCCGCGATCCGGGCCAGGAAAAATCTGCGCCGCCCGCTCAAGGTCGCTCAGAGCCGTGACGTTCCCGTCACGTGGCACGCGGAAAGCGCTGACGCGCCCGGACCATCCGCGATCCGGTCCGCTCGTCTGAACCCACCTTTAGCGTGCCTCGTTAGAGGAGATGGCGCCTAACGTTCTTTTTCAGGGAGAAACTGTCGTCTGCATGCAGAACGGCTTGTTTTGTAGAAATCAGAACATTTGTTTTCCGACGGTGTATTGTACGGCCATGAGAACCCCGTGGATGTAGTCGCTTCTGGAGCTTGTGGGACTTTGTTTCTAGAAGCATTACGCGGGTCCTTTACCGAAAAAAAAAGCGAGTCATAAAGCGAAACATATCCTGCCCAACCCTTCTTGGAGTAAAACATAAGATTCATTTTAATGAAGCCCTCGCTTTCTGTGGCTCATAACTGTATACTAGCGCAGGACTCCGCATCGATTGTAATCGATTGTAAAGGTTGTGGATGAATATTGCATCTTTAAAAGGCCCCGCGGAAGCTGCACTTTTACATCTGCGTACTCTATCACTTACTCGACAGTACATGTAGGGACTTCGCCAAGCCCGCATGTCCAAAATTTGGCTCAGCATAGAACTTCGCGCCATCTCTTGGTTGTGCAGGGAAACCTCTTTTGCGAGACTGTGTAGAGCAAGGATCATGTACTGGAAGATACCAGCCTTCTGGAGACCATTTTTTTTTGTGTGCAGGTAGATGCATTAAAATCACCTGTCACTGAGCGCAAAGATGGCTTAAATTCTGCTAGTGCGTACGGTAATACAGCGTGACTTGCTACAACACGAGGATGCACTGAAGATCATGCAATAGATATCTCAACCTGTTGTTGTGAGATCGTACACCGGTACTTGACTCGGTAGCGCACGAAATGCATATAAACTTGCCGAGCGATATCAATCCATTGAGATGAAAATGAGAATCGGCAGTTCATCTAAATGTCTATCGGGAAATAATTTACGCACGTCTAACACTGTTGCAAAGTCTAGAGAGCACAGCGTTCACAGTAGTGTGGCAAAGCATCCCCATTAAAGAAGAAGAAAAAGAGCGGTTACTTTGTGACGCTTATTCAACTGCCAGGACCATTTTTATGGCACAAAAACTTGTCCGTAATTCTAGAGGCACGTGCTTTGCGATCCCAGTGCACGTTAGAGAGAGAGAGAGAGACAGAGAAAACTTTATTGTCAGCAATACGTAGGTGAAGTTCTTGGGTACTTCAGCCGCTCTAGGTGGCCGGCAGTTTGAGGAGATGGCGCCTAACGTTCTTTTTCAGAGAAACTGTCGCCTGCGTGCAGAACGGCTTGTTTTAACGGTTTGTTGAGCGGCAAGCCTGCCACCTTAGGCCACATAATCTGGGACTGCACGGAGGATCCGCCTCCGGCAGATCTAGTCACACCTCCCACGCTTGAAAAATGGGAAGCTGTTCTCGCTAGCCCGGACACGGGCGTTCAGTCCAGGGCCACGGCAAGAGCGCAGGAGGTCGCCGGCAGACTCAGTGCACGTTAAGAACCCAAGGTGATTGAAATTTCCGGAGCCCTTCACTACGGCGTCTCTCATAGCCTGAGTGGCTTTGGGACGTTAAACCCTAATAAACCAAAACAAAACTCGTCTCTACGTATTCTATTCTGGAAGTTCCGAAACAGAACATGCACTTGTGTGATTGTTCTGCTACTTGTGTTATCAACTCTTTCGTCGGAGGTGCAAAGCAGGTTGTGCTGTTTCGGGTCGATACGGACTGATCAGACCAATAAACTGAATGGAATTTACATGTAGATTAACGATAGCTATAATTCACGAGTTTAAATGGTTCAAACGGACTGCTGTATAAGGAACCTGCGCTAACTTTGTCGTGTCCACTGCGGCGCCGTACACATAGCTTAGCAAGAGAAGCAAAACAGTTTTTAGTGGAGTAATTTTCCATCCCACATTCACGCGCTTATTGGCATTAGCGTCGGCGCTCGGTGCTCAGTCGAAGGCACACGTGCCGTAAGTCGGCTATCTGGGCTACGTCGAGAGAAGGTAGGCAATGAACGCTATCAGGCAAGCCCGGGACTCTAATCGTTCACGATGCGCTGTCGCGTTTGCTGCGGCCCAAGCGGCTGGCGTCAGCAGTTTTTAGTCGCCGAATGGAACAATTTCAGGGCTCCCTAGTCAGCACAGGCTCAATATTGGTGAGCAGGTTGACTGCTACAAGCGGCAATTTGGCCGTATGAAATGGAATGAAAGAAAAAATAGTCATGGAAAATAAAGGTACGTTGTAGATATTTAGAGCTTCTGGAGCTCACTGACATAATATGAAATGCTATCGTATCCTTTCGGACCATCATGGATGTGTTATTCTTTAACAAAGCACGCCAAAAACATGGCCCATTCTCAACGTCAGTTATTTCGGAGAGGACCGCTTGTGAAAGAATCACCAGAAAAAAATGTGGCACTGAGAAATGGAGAAAAACATTAAAAGAGCTCAGCTCTGAATTCAGAGATTGTTAGATAACATAGTGCCACGTGAGTCCATGCTAGAGCGATGGAACTCAGATGGTTTCTTGACACTCGCAAAGTGAAAGACGGTGGGAAAAGCCTCAGGGTGCTTGCCAAGCACCCTAGGGAATTGCCCTCCCTCATTCACTTTACGATATGAAACCACGTGATATGGAAGTGATATTTATTTACAAATATTACCAGTCTTGTAGGACCTTCTCACAGGCAGGCATATAAACTACCAAAGAGATTTCCTGAACCATCTATACTTCATGCTCAAGATACGCGATAATCTGCCCATCGCAAAATCAAACGTAAGTCTCCGGTGCATTTCGCGTATGAATTCTTTTCTGAGATGATTATACCGGAGCTAATCCCCAAGTTTTGTTGCTTTTTGGTTATGCAGACAAACTGAGAAAACAGTGCTATTCATAGTGCAGCCCAACAAGCAGCCCTCTTCTGTACCTGTTTATTCAAACTTCGATATCACCACTGTTCACCCAGCGAAACCTCTCAGTGTTCCAAATTCCAAATTAAAACTGCTCGTACGGAATTTCAGTCCGGTAAGATAACGTGAACAGTGCAAGGATCTACGTTTCAACCACCAAAATATGGGGAATTTATTTTCGTGATGAGATGTCGAGTTTATTGACCTACCGGAATCTGCGATTGAAGGCCTTTCATTTAATGATGATGCAGCAGGGTTACTCGACAAAAGCAGCAGAGTGGGAAGCTGGCTATAGCTTCACGATAAGCACAGCATTCCTCTTGTGATAAGTGGCATAGCTGAAAGCTGTCTTCATCTGATATGTTTTATGCCGAGCGAACAAGTAGTGCTGGCACTGCCTTGCTCGTGCTCTCGGATCCATAGTCACCTGTAGTTCAGTTCATAGCGGGTCACTAATGTTTAGAGTAAAAAAGTTCTCCCCATTGTAAAGGTGTTAGAAACTGCAACTATACAAGCACTTTTCGTACTCCACAGGAAGGGTAAGTTTTCCCAAAGAAGTTTGTTTTGGTGTGCCCAGCAGTGCTGTGTCTGGGAAGAATAGGATTGGGATAGTGCCGAACCCTCAGCTTCGAGTGACTGAACTCAACAAACTACACCGCCAGACTTCACTGTGTTGTAGAGGTCATTTTTTTGTTAATTGTTGCTGCGTTGTCGCTTTGCAAAGCACACAAATGAAGTCTTTTTTTTTTTTGCTTTATAATAGAACGTAATTTGCGCGAAGAAAGGTCCGTTGAAGGCCTATCGTTCCAGAAATGCCCGTTGCTTTTTTGTTTGTATTTACTGGAAGCCCTTACGGCGTCCATCCTGGATTCAAGAACCGCAAAGTCGTAGGCGATGCATGCGTAAGAGGAATCTTGCCTAATTAGAAGTGTTGATTGGTTAGAGGACTATGCTGGATATTCCAGCTAACTTCAGCCAGAGTTTAAAAAATATACCGACGCGAGATAGGCGGAGGAACGATTTGGCATCAGAAACTTCGCCGAAAACGCAATACCCGAATTTTTTTTTTCAGTTTTGAACAACATTCAAACATAATTTGACAACTATCGCGTGTTGCGGAAATAAACGCGCCCCGTAAAATGCTTCTTTCAGCTAAACGGGCGCATTGTTCGAGCTCAAATTTCGCATATAAATGGCGTTTGGTCGGCAGAATTGTTTAATACCACGTTTGCTTGGGGTGCTTACCTGATTCGAACAGAATAAGTCGGATACTTTACTTGAATAATGTCAAGTACATTTACGACGAATCTCAGGGGCAGGTAGTTCGAGCCTCTTGACAAGTTAAGCCGGATCACTCTGTTTTGTCGATTCTAGTACTAAACTGCAGAAGTATTAAGAATAAAGTGGACAAGCTACATGGTCTAATTGACATGGCGAGACCTTCCGTTGTGATCGGATGTGAATCATGGCTGGATGGGGATGTTAGCGATAGCGAAGTTTTTCCGAGTAACTATATCAGCTATCGAAAAGATCGAGACAGGCACGGAGGAGGCGTATTTATACTGGTGGACGTCTTAGTTAGTTCTCGTAAGATGGAAATTGATGTTGGGACATGTGAGGCAGTATGGGCTCAAATTAGACTTTTAAATGGTAAATTACTATCAGTTTGCTCGTTTTACAGGCCACCTGGAAATCAGCTTGAACCCATCAGCGACCTAACTGATATGATTGAAACTGTTAAAACTGACTGTTTAGTTGTTGGAGGTGACTTTAACATTCCTGAATTAGACTGGAGCTCAGGATGTCTTCCGTCTAGAGCCAATTCCGCAGTAGGCAAAGAATTGTTAAATCTGTGCAATTCATTCAGTTTATCCCAATTAGTGCTGCAGCCAACCCGTGGCAACAATGTTTTGGATTTATTATTCACTAACCAACCATCGGCAGCTTGTTCTACCCTTGTAGTGCCCGGTATCAGTGATCACAGTTGTGTTTTAGCGGAAATGAACTTTCAGTATGTTAAACTTGAAGACTGTGGCAATCGGCGCATTTACAGTTACCGAAAGGCAAATTTCCCCGAGATAGCCTGGGCACTTGAATCCTATGTCGATGTGTACGAAACATTGTCTGATTCACTCAGCGTTGATGAGCTGTGGCGCACACTGACAGCCAAACTTTTTGATTTGCGTGAGCAGCATGTGCCGTCATGGGTGATGACGAAACGTCGCAGCAAAAGCAAGCCATGGTTCACAAAAGCGCTGCGCAGAGTCGTTGAAAAGAGGCAACAACTATATGCGCGCTTCAAAAGAAATCCGTCGGAAGATAACATGGATCAGTTAAAAAAGATTACAAAGGATATGAATGCTTCGGTCAAAGAGGCTAAATTTACCTACTTTCAGTCTTTCGACATGCGTATCCAGGATCGCCCTAAAGAATTTTGGCAGTACATAAAAAAAACAGAAAGGATGAATTGTCTATCCCGCCACTCGATCACAACGGAAGTATCGTTCATGATAATCTGGAGAAAGCCAAGTGCTTTAACACGTTTTTCAGCTCAGTTTTTTCTGCTGAGGACAGCAATAGCCCTGCCGATTTTCGCCTTGCCTTGAACTGTACGGAACCCATGGAGAACATTGAATTTGATCAGCGAGGAATTGTGTCGCTCTTAGAACGCTTAAAAGATAACAGTGCCACCGGTCCGGACGGCTTACCCACGATCCTGCTCTCTTCTTGCGCTTTTGCGTTGTCAAGGTACCTTCAAATTCTTTTCACAAAGTCATTACAGGAAGGCTCCTTGCCTGATGAATGGAGGCTTGCTAATGTTGTACCTATACATAAATCGGGACCTAGGAATGTTGTTTCAAATTATCGACCAGTGTCCTTGACCAGTGTATTATGCAAAGTTTTAGAGCATGTGTTTTATACTAGTATTATGAATCATCTTAGTATACATTCATTATTAAATACTAATCAACATGGCTTTCGCAGTGGTTACTCGTGTGTCACCCAGCTTACCGAATTTGTACATGACCTGTCAAGTGCTTTAGATAAGGGATATTCTGTTGACTGTATTTTTCTAGATTTTAAGAAGGCCTTTGACGTTGTATCACATTCCTTATTAATACAAAAATTATACTGGTACAACATAAATGAGAACGTTATTAGGTGGATAAAGGAATATTTGAGCGTTAGGCGTCAATGTGTTGTTGTCAACGGGAAACAATCGCATGAGGTGGCTGTAACATCAGGGGTGCCTCAGGGATCCGTCTTGGGCCCATTACTGTTCATAATTTACATGAATGACATCTTTTCAGGTATTTCTTCATACATGCGTCTTTTTGCGGACGATTGTGTATTGTATAGAATTATTAACGATCAAAGTGACTGCGATGCATTACAACAGGATTTGTGTAAAGTGGCCCAGTGGTGTGAGAACTGGAGAATGCATATTAACTTACAAAAATCTGTACATATGTGTTTCACTAAAAAGAAGGTTCCCCATATTTTCACTTATAACATAAATAATAGCAGACTGCTTTCAGTGTTGGAATTTAAATATCTTGGTGTATATTTAACAAGTTCAATGTCTTGGCATCGTCACGTGCATTTCGTTACTGCCAAAGCCTGTCGTGTTTTAGGTTTCCTGCGACGTAACGCTAAACTTTTCCCTTTAAAGACTAAAGAACTGCTGTATAATACAAACGTTAGAAGCATACTTGAGTATGCTTGCACAGTCTGGGATCCGAAAACCTTGCTTGACGTTCAAAAGCTAGAAAGAGTTCAGAATTTGGCCGTTCGTTTTGTTTTCAATAACTATGGGCGATATTTTAGTGTAACGAGCGCGAAAAAATCTTTGGGTTGGGACTCACTTCAAAAACGTAGGAAAGTACTGCGTTTAAAATTATTTCATAATATATTTCATTCTAGAACTGGAATAGACAGAACCAAATATATAGCCAACCCTGATTACGTGTCTTTACGTAGAGATCATTCACTTAAAGTTAAAGAATACAGGTGCCGGACTGACCTTTTTAAAATGTCTTTTTTCCCCAAAACGGTTTCGGAATGGAACAAGCTGCCTGAGGAAGTAGTGTCCATATTATCAAATGATTCATTTTCTTCCATGCTGTGACATTTTTTTGTGTATAATAATTCCGTGTTCTTTCTATCTCATTGTTATCTTTTTTTTGTAACCACCTGCACGCGGTGGCATTTGTGTACTTTTTCTTCTACCCCCCCACTGTAATGCCAGCCAATGGCGCTGTGGGTATGATGATAAATAAATAAATAAATAAATAAATAGATATTCACATCGTCTGCGGCGACGACGAAGGAAATTAAGCTGCTCTGTCAGCTATCGCACCCGTGGCGCCATCTCGTTTGTTGGTAGTGAAGAATCAGCAAAGAAGGGGGATTCAGGGGGTTTGAAGACGCTCTTTCAACTGTTTTTTAATGGTCAAAAAAAAACTTAACTTGCTGAAAACTTAGTTTGGCCAAGTTAAGTGTTTTGTGACAATATGACAATATGCCATATTGTCATATTGTCACAAAATGGCAATGACAATATGTCATTTGCGCAGCTATCACGTCTTGTATGACGTGTGCCACGAGGTGCGCTTGTCGATTTCTGAAATGTCGAACACAGAAAAAGTACTCTCAGCGCTGAGAAAAAAAGCAGTGCACTCGATAACTTGTCTATATATTGCGTCGTTGGCCAATTGCTCTTGGTGGAAAAAAAAGAGCGCGAGAAAAGAAATTTATTTTTAGCGACACAGTTGTAGGAAAACAGCTCTTCTGTTGTGTGTTGCTTCACCTGTGCCGCTAGAAAGAAAATTTCTGTTGTCGCGCTGTACCTGTTCATCATGTATCGAGAAGCGTGCTTTAATTTTGATTTTGAATCCCTACAAATGCGACTGTGTGCAGTAGGCAACGAAAGCTTACGGTAAGCAGAAAAACATTTCTCGCAATCAAGAAAACTAGTCCAATTAAAGGACTAGGCAACATGCGTGCTCCTTCCGCTGCAACACCGCCAGCTGACTGGGTACGAAGCAGCTGAACTACACCGAAGACAAACAGAATGTTCCTATCATTAATTTCTGTTTTCACATTTTCACAAAAGGCTTGTGCTAGACCTATGTTAAAATACTGGCATTACAGACGTCATATTTCCACGCGAACCTGACGATCAATGTGAGAAAAATCAATTTCCTCATTGCTTTGAGGCACAGCCTTAGACGGAAAGGTGCGCTCTGCAGATCATGCAGGTAAGTGCGGAGAATACGTTTCAGTCCTTGTCTTCGTAGAAAACTAGGCTTTTTCTTGGCATGCGCGATCGGGAAATCTTTGAGGGCACCTGTCTGTTCAGACAGCCTTGAACACTAAAAATAACATGCACCAGTACTGCCACCCAAATAAAGTGTTCTTCGGAGTAGCCTCTATTTGCGTACCTTGCATTTTTACCTCTCACAGACAAGAAATTTTTAAATAACAATGCAAGAGTGTAGGCATGTTCTTTATAAGAACGAATAGACGGCATTTTCTTCGCTCATGATGTAGTAATCTGCTCTGCGGATTCATTTTTTTTTTTCAGGAACTGGTACAGCCCTAGAAGGTCCGGATATTGCACTTACAAACTTTCACGTGCTCTGTGGAGCTCTGACACATGTCCTTTCCAAGCAAACTAGACGTGTTGTTTACGAAATGCCTCAAGACATACCGTCTTTCATCGGTGCGTACTCCTAACCCCAAGTTTACGTTGAAGGACACCGTCACCAGCACACCGCGGATAGAGACTGAGCTCTACGCTAGATACAGCCGGCTCCAGGCCGCTTACAACAGCAAGGTGTTGGATGTCTTTCAAACGACCTTCAGGATACCACCGGACGACTCACGACAGTACCTAGACGTTGGATGTGGCACGGGAGATTTCACGCGTCAAAGCCTGCTACCTCGGTGCCTGCCTTGTCTCAGGATGGTCGGCATCGACAGTTCTCCAGAGATGATCGCCCATGCCCGCCGGCAGTCGCCTCAATGCAACCTGGTTTTCCGTGGACTTGACATATGTGGCGACGTCACTGCGTTTCTCTCCGAATTCGGCCAGTTTGACAGAGTGTACTCTTTTTTTGCCTTCACTGGTTGGCGGATCAGGCAAAAGGTTTGAAGAACATTGCCAGGATTCTGAAGCAATCTGGAGAGTGTTTAATCGTTAGCTGCGCATCACATCAGTGTACTCCTGTTTGGGCGCAGTTAGCCTAGATGGACCGGTGGACTAAGTACTCGGAGGTATGTTTTAACCGACGGATTGATGATTCCACATTTCAGTTGTTCACCTAAGATGCTCAAGTGGAAGTATAAGCAAGGAGAGGAAGCCCTTAGTCAATCGGCCAACATTATAGACGAGGACTTATCATTGCCTTCTCGACTAAGACGAAAGACAAGTCTAGTTTAGTTTATTTTATTGCGGTTTAACGTCCCAAAGGAACTCTGGCTATGAGAGACGCCATAGTGGAGGGCTCCGGAAATTTCGACCATCTGGTGTTATTTAACGTGCGCTGACATTGCACAGTACACGGGCCTCTAGAATTTCCCCTCCGTCGAAATTCGACCACCGCGGACGAGATCGAACCCGCGACTTTCGGGTCAGTAGCCGAGTGCCATAACCCCTGAGCCACCGCAGCGGCACAAGTCCTCTTGTGGAAATGTTCACCGGAATATGGTTTGTTTGCGTCCGTATTTGATGTTTATTTTTGGTTTTTCGGTACTACTGTCACTTCGCTAAACTTGCAGTGTAAAAGAAGATAGCTTTAGTTTTTGTTTAATTTTTTCTTTAGCATAGCCTAATGAAGAACTCCCGCTTGAGCGTGTCACTTGTTATACAAGAGATGATTTTGTGCTCGCCTTTTTTCCAGCAACTCAAAAAGTTCGTTCCTCAGACAGAGGGGATGAGTGACAGTGAGATGATATTTAGCATGTCAGAGTGGCTTGCCGATGCCGGGCTCATGCCAAGCACTTTGGAGTGTTCTCGATCTTCAGCCTTCGACAACGGAACACTGGAGGACAACATAAGTAAGTACAAGTCTTGCTATCCGAAGCCTTTTAACTGCATTGGAGCGGAGGAAATATGAGACCATGCTTCTCTGCCTTCTGTGCTTTTGTGCAGTGGTGCTGCAGTCTGGACCTCGAGCTTTATCTCTACGATCACTGCCGCTACTTGTGCCTTCACTAAACCATTGTCATCAGTCACTATTATCTGTCGCTCAAGAATCCTTACCAAGTTGCTAGTCGAAAAAAGAAAATCTCCTGTTGTCACAACTGATTTTCCTGCAGTATTTTGGGACCTCAAAGCAAAAATTTTTGCTGTAACAACAGGATTTTCTGTAGTATAGAGCCGTCTCCTGTCGTAACGACGGAGGCAGTTCTGTCGCAACAGCAGACAACTTCGTAATCATCATCATCATCATCAGCCTGACTACGCCCACTGCAGGGCAAAGGCCTCTCCCATGTCTTTCCAGTTAACCCTGTCCTTTGCCAGTTGGTGCCACCGTATCTCCGACAACTTTGCAATACTGCAGAAAAATTTGTAACAACAAAACGACAAAACTTTCTGTTGTATTTTGGGACCGGCTCCGTCGTGTTTTTCGACTATTACAGGCGCTGTTTCATTATAGTAAGTGTTAAAGTGGGTGGCAGGTGGAGAGGTGGCGGATGAGGAGCGGCCACTCCCGCTAAACAGAAACTGCAACCTGCCGCGATTGGAAGGTGGAAGGTTCACACAGACGCCGATGCTGGACATTTTTCGCTGTGATAGCCCTCCTATAATCTTCTCACATTAAAAAAAAAAGATAATTTTATCTGCGTACAGGTCATTGACTCAGCAGGGATCTGGAACGCAAAAAACAACGTCCCGTGCGGAGCAAAGACCACCATAATTTAAGATTTTCTGGCGACTACAATTCATCGGGCCATTTCGTATTTTCGGACTCGATTCATGAGAAGCCATACCCAGTAATTCTGGACAAACGCATTTTTGAGCAGAGCGCAATTTTTTCACATAATGTAAGAGTTCACTATAGTAATCATTATATCCGCAAATCACCCTACGGCAGTCTTGAACGTGTTTTTTTTTTTCTGTTAACGTTTTCGCTGTCGCCAAAAGCGTTCCCCATTTTTTTTTTTTTTTATGTCAGTGTTAACTGTTCGATTCGATCGATGTAAACGCTTTAAAAGAAAGACTCTGCTGCATATAAGAAGAATGGATCATTACCTTCAATATTTTGCATAAGAGTGTCTTAAAATTTTCAATTTTCAAGATTTTCGTCCGAACATACTGGACACGGAAGCTTGAAGATTCGGCTTCCCATGCAATACAAACTGCGATGCTCTTTGTCGCCGAAACCCGTAGCCGCTTTTCATATAAGTTTTTGAAGTGAATGTTACGGCTCAGTGCAGAGTAAAAAGATTAGTGGAAGTTACCGATGAGAACAGCGGCGGAAACAAGACTAAAAAATAAAGAATTCGTTGCAGGTGATTATTGTTTGCTAAACCTCTGCTTGTAGTGAAGGATGGGAACAGCTTGGAACCCGCGCTATCAGCGTGCATGTCCGATATTCTTAGGCAAAAAATTTTGAATATCATAAAACTGTTAGGTACTTGTATAGAAATACTGACGGTAATGGTTCATTCTTCCGATATGTAGCAAGAGCTTTCTTTTAAAGTTTTTCTATCGCTCGCATCGAACAGTTAAGACTGCCATAGAAAACCAATGGGGAACGCTTTTAAGGATACCAAAAACGATTATAGCAAAACAATCCAAGCCTGCTGACGGAAGATCTGCAGGTACTGAACCTTACTAAAGCAATCCACCGGGTATTTATGTGTTTGGTTCTTGCGTAAAATCATTCATATCGCATTGACAAAATAATTAATAATTATGTGGTAACGTCCACTTGCAGTTTTTTGGAGGCGTGCGTCTTTAACGTGGACTCCTAATTCGTTTTGTTCTTCCCAGCAATGCACATAGCCGTCGTGCCCATCATCAACGTCGTGAAGGAAGAAGAAAGGCCCCAGCTGATCGCTGACGTCACGGAGCTGGCTTCAAGAATTCACGCCCCGAACGCAGACCAGTCGTCATACAAGACCCTCCTAATCAATGCCTCTAAAATATAACACGGCTAGTTCATTGAAGATCACTGTGTAACAGAAAACCGTCCAATGAAAAGCTGGTGTTAGCATGATGCTTGCTTTTAAGCGCGATTTATTGAGTAAAACTACAAAAAAAAAGAAACATGAAAGAGTGCTGTTAGGTCGCCACAGGAGATTTCGAGCATGCTTTCAGGAAGTTCAACGTCAGGCTTTGCCGGACGCAGACGACTCCTGACATTTGGGAAGTCGTCGTCTGCGGTTAGCTTTGTGAGATGAGTCACTGAGTGTCAACATAATGTTCAGTTTTACTCGCTCCCTGTGCGTCATCCGTCTAACGTCTTCAAGAGGCTGCGACGCTACGAGTCTTAGGCCAAACCTATTCAACTTGACTTCGGAAGAGTAGAATAGACCCTGGCTTTGTTCATAACTTCATTCACATCAGCAGCATTCTAAAGTATTGAAGAGTACCAAATTATCAACAGCGTAATGTTATGCAATTTTTCACGCCTCTCCCATCTAATCCGGCGCAATGAAGGCCTTGGTGGTACGGTGAATCAGGTGACTAATAAAACAAAAAAAAACCGCATGCTGTGCTCACCTGCTCTAGTAAAGCTTCGAAAGAACTCTAGGAACTTCTGCTGCTTCAATTAAAGCCATTTTCATTCACTGAGCACCACCCAGTGCCGATCTGTGACATTGAATCGCGCACAAACCGTTAAGAATTCGCAACAAACAAAAGTTTGTGGAAATGTTCCTGATAGCACTGTGCCATGCGATCTGCTGTTCACATTTAATTTGACGCCGATAGTACATGGATGGCGGGGTAGCATACCAGGATGAAGAGAGAAGATGCAAGTGACATCTCCGAAGATGGAATGGCTGTTTGGCGTGGCCGGCTGCTAAGCTACCATCCAGGTTTCATGTACTTCTTCGAGCCCTTATCTATGCCTCTTCGTCTCATTCCCGTCAGTGTGTATTTTTGTTCTGCCGCGCTCGGGTGTTAGCGGCACTATATGGCTCCGTCGCATCACCAAAAAGTGTCCGCAATTTTGTCCGCACGATTACGTCGTTCTAACGCACTCCGCATCTAAATACATAGTTACAGATTCCCAGGCGTCTTATAGAAACTATATGCGTGGCAGAATCACGCCGCTAGCCTGCAAAATTCTAAGTCAATGTAGGACTTCAGCTGAACGGAAGGAATTAATATGGGTAGCAGGTCACCAGGGAGTTGAAGAAAACGAGCGCGCACACGCTTCGGCCCGAGCTTTTCTTCCCCGGAATCTTTCTACGTCCTCCCTTCCTGATTCAGGCTCCCCCTCTCCGCTAACGACATATTCACAAATATTGCAACATTTGCGCCTTGAAAGGCAGACACTCCCGAGGCCCGCTAAGGGGTAAATCAGAGGAATGTCACCTTCGCAGGCTACAAACTATGTCTTTCAATAACCCAGCTACGCTTCACGCCATTGAGCCCGAGTCCTTTTCGGCACAGTGCAAATTTTGTGGCCAGAAGGCAAACTTGTACCATATGGTATGGGCTTGTCAGAAAAATGACGGCATTGAGATCATAAATCAGCCAACGCGGGAGGGCTGGGAGGCGGCCCTGTCCAGCTCGGACCTCGAGGAACAACGAGCCCTCGTCGCCAGAGCACGGGCAGCGGCTTTCACCAACGGCGTCCCGGACTAGGGACCCGATCAGCCTTCCCTTCAGCTAAGGCATCGTGGCTTTCAATAAATGTTTTCATCATCTAAAGATGAATGTGCGAAAGTGTGATTGTGACATACAAGTGTGTGATAAAATGTTCCCGTGGGAAAAAAAATTATTAATGAGGTGTAATTAGTTATTTAATTAAACGCGAAAAAAAGACTCTGACGTCAAAATAGCAATGGATGTCGATGTAGTACATGAACGTCAGAACAGCCACGGACGCCGATATGGTATGTGAACTCTTTGCTTTCGCATTTCTCCAGTGCGGGTGGCCGCAGTGATATAAAAACATCTGATCTCAGTGAAATATTTATCCACCTGGATGTCGAAAACACAGGAGTACTATGGAGTGCGTGACTCCGTTTATATTCAGTGTCAGCTCCCTTGCCTTAATGGTGATGGTCCGACACAGAGTGTAGTAAAGGGTCAAAACTCGCAACGAAGCGAGAACTTGCCCATGTTTAAACAATATTGGACAAACATTGCCTCGATATTTCTGGGATCAGCCAACACGCTTGAAAGGTTAAGTATATTTAAAAGAAGACGACAAACGGAATATAGTATACGGTTCACCGAGGAATCGCTTTATTCGAATGCACTGTTGCAAACGCAGGTTCGGGAAAAATCGCCGATGCTCAAGAAATCTTGTCAGCCAAGCATCAGCCACTGTTGGTGCCTGCAGAGATCCAAAGCATTTCAAGTTGTCGATACACTGAATCAGGTATTTACAGGGTGTGCTATGACACAACGTATATGTCCAGTTCACGTTAAGTACTACTTACAGGCAAGTTTTAGACCCGGTGATTTATGCATTGCTATTCGACAACAAGGGAAGTGCAAAGAGGGGCTCATTACGACATACATGACGGAAGCCAACAGTCACCGAAACCAAGGAGCATAGGAGATTGTTTTTGGTGCTCATCCATAGGACATTAATATAGTAGTTACTTAAAGATTACTGATCATAAAGCAGAAGAAAAAACCACCACATGCCGCATGTGGGATCCGAACACACGATCTCCGAAGGTCATGGGTGCAGATCCCTCCGGTAGCATGTGGTAGTTTTTCCTTCTGCTTTCTTAACAATTATCTTTAAAATAATTACTCTATTAATACCTTACTGATGGATACCACAAATTATAAGACATCCCCTACGCTCTTTAGTTTCGATGACTGTTGGCTTCCGTCATGGATTCGAGAACAAAACTACACTGAAAAAGACGGAACACCGGTTCTTTCGGTACATGGTATAACTTTCTTTTTAATGTTCCTTTTAATATCTCCACAGACTGCGTACACGGTCAGGGAGGCGACCAATGCAGGCTTCTTTCCAACCTACAAAGCCCGTACTCTTTCTCTGCCCGAAAGGCCATCCTAACCTGTAGCTTTGCGATTCGCCTGATGGCGATTTCTCCTTATAGGCCAAAAATTCTCTTTACGGCACACATGTTGTTATTCCCCACGTACGTCGTCCCTGCAATTTCTTGCGTTTGTTCAAAATATCTCCTGGTAGGCAGTGCGCGAGGATTAACCCGAGAAGGTCATGTCACCGGGGTCAGGCACCATTCACTGCAGCAAGCGCACCCCCCCCCCCCCCCCCCCTTCTTGCTTTTCGCTTTGGTCGTGTCGCGAAAGCATACCACTCCGGAACTTCCTCCTCTGCTGCTCTGCTTGACTGTTCAGCAGTGTTCATGCGACCGCCCAGTATACAATCACACATAGGCGGCCACCACAACACCCGCCTGACTCAGCAAAGAGGGTTATCTCGTCCACGCGACTCATTACCATTCCTTATCATTAAGTCGCATAGTAAAGGTTCTAATACAACGACAACACCGGTACAATACCACTCTTATTGGCTTTAGGCTCATGAGCAGTGCGCCAGCGAACAAGGCTGCCCAACGCTTTCGCTCTCGCACAAGTTGACAGCCATGTGTCCCGCTTCTTCACCCGGCGGGTTGACCCTAGATGCAGGATCACGCTCATCCCACTTGGGCGGAGAGGAAACATACCATCGTTGTCATCACGGTTGCGTCCGCGACTGATGGGACTCACAGAACGGCGTGAAGAGAGAAACCAAGTTGATGATAGCGGACAGGAAGCCGTTCATGGAATCGCTGATCTCCCTCAGTCCTTGGATGGACGAACACAAGACGCCGGTGATGGCTCCCAAGAAGTCCGTGAACGACAGCTGCCTCAGCAAACACTGTGAGGACACAGCGCTTGAGCTTTTCTTCCTGCCACAGCGGATGTTCTTACAATGCGGTTGTCTTAAAGGAATACTGAAGCAAAATCTTAAAATTGAACAAAAACATTGAAAATAGATTCACAGAATGTGATTACACCGAAATCTAGTCATCACTTCGCATATCTTTAGCGGTTGGTTTTATTTTCGATGTTTTATGAGCGCGCGCCAAGCCCTCCTGGCCGGCCCGAGGTGAGGAGCGTGACGTCATGACACCCTCTCGTGCATTGTTGCGCTTACGAAGGAACTGGGACACAATCAGGGACGACACAGAACAGATGTGCGCAAACTATCAACTGCAAGTTTATTTCTGAGTGCATGTATATATAGGCATTGTCAAGACAAAAACAAAAACAAAAACAAATCCGTGATCACATCGTCATGGCAAGATATCTTTTAACGTCCTGTCCAGCAGTAAAAAAACATGCATTATCTTTCTGACTTAGCTGTTTGTTTTTATTTTTCCAAAAATTCTTTTTCCTGATTTGAGAGCTCGATAGAAGGCACGCTTACACATGGCCCTTCTTTTCCTGATTGTATGCAGTATGCTTCCCAAAGTTCCCTGATTAGCTTCTCTCTTGAACCGAGCAGTATTGCTGTCTGCTTAAAGTGAGGTGTGCAATTTTTGCATCTGGCGCAATGCGCTGCCAGATTTCCCGGTGAGTTGACAAGACTGCAGTTGCGCCTATGTTCTCTGAGCCTCTCATTGAGGCACCTACTGGTCTGGCCAACGTACGTTTGCCCGCATGATAGCGGTATCTTATACACAACACCTTCGCGGCATTCCACGAACTTTGTCTCATGTTTGACGCCACATGACACCTCTTTCTCGGCATTGTCTTCGTCGTTTACTTTCGCGCACATTGCTTTCAATTTTTTGGGTGCTGAAAAAACAACTTTTACGTCGTGTCTTTGTGCAACCTTTTTCAGGTTGTGGGAAAGTGCATGGACGTATGGGATAACCACAGGCCTCTTCTTTTCTTTGGCATTGCCTTGGTCCTTTGTTCGGACTGTCCTTCTTAGCACTTTCTCTGCCACGGAAACGAGCAAAGGTGTCGGATAGCCTGCTTTTCTCAGGCGTGTTGCCTGCAGATGGAAGCTTTCTTGCATCTTGTGGCTGCATGATTTCTTTATGGCCTGCTCAAAACATGACATGGCCATATTTCGTTTGATCAGCTTGGAATGGGCAGAGTCATACGGTAGTAGGCCTTTCTCATTGCGCGTTTTGTACTGCCAGCAAATATGTGGTTCAAGAGTGAGAGCTAGATCAAGGAACTGTAGGTTGTTGTTTGTAGGTAGCTCGTGGGTAAATGTGAGCCCCTTGTGGGCTCTTTTGAACTGCTCCAAAGTTTCTTCCAACACGTTGGGCGTGGCAAAGGTTTTATCTGCACAAACCAAAAAGTCGTCTACATAACGGAAGCACTTTGTAACACCAAGCGGTACCAATGTTTTTTCCAACTCTCTGTCCCCTCTGGCAAGGAAGATGTCACAGAGAACGGGGGCTATAGCAGATCCTATGCAAATTCCGTCATTTTGAGAGAAAACAGCACCATTGAACTCGACACACAATGATGAAAGGTATGCTTTCAGCAGAGCAAGGAAATCTGTGGTACTAATGGCGCTCTCATTCATAAACTTCACGCAGCCATATTCTCCAATGCACTCTTCTACGCACTCAAGCACCTGCTCCCGCGGTACACAGTTCCTTCGTAAGCGCAACAATGCACGAGAATAACAACCACCAACTAGCCCAATTTGAAACTCTCCTAATGACACCCTCGATCGTCCGACAGACAACCGGTCGCGTCATTCGAAGCGCGATGTCGCAATGCACTTTGGGTAGACCTCCGACGCTGCCGACGCAAAACTGGCAAAACCCGCGAGTAGCGATGGCAATCGTGCTCCTGCGGGAACGGTGGGTGCGCGGGTGTTATGACGTCTAGTTGCAGCTTCCACAGGCGGCCGCCAGGTGCAACAATACGGCAATAAATCACGAAAAAAAACTTGCTATCCACTTTTTTTCCACTAAAATGCTTGCCGCATTTATCAATTTTAGCAGTCAAGCTCTCGTTTACATGTTAAAGAGTGGCTCCAAATGTTTGGTTCAGTATTCCTTTAAGAAAAAAAAAATAATTTTGTGGAACTGCCTCCACTTTCACGATTTGCGCTTAACTCATCCACTTGAAGGAATATGTAAATGCGCTCTGAACTCACTGCATGACATTGCTAGTTTTATTCGGTGTTTATTCGCGCTAACAGTATGGGACATGCGGCGGTATCTGAGACCTATGTACGGTTATAAAAATTTTATAACATAAATTCTATGTGACAGAGGAAACAGCGTCCTTGTCTGCGTCGGTAAGATGAACCTCTGACGAAACCAGCTAAGGCTCTCACGTCGTACCATTAAAGGCAAAGCTTAAATGTCCCCTAAATTTGTTTATCTAAAACCAAGGGCATGCGAGCAGCTGGTTCAACAAATTGTGGTTTTGTTAGCCGAAGCTTTCCACCGCGGCCATATCATAAAGTTTCAATGGATACCGAGCCATTGCGGCATAGCGGGAAACGAGCGTGCTGACGCCGAGGCTCGGATGGCACATAGTGATGGTGCTTTCATTGAGATAGCCTTTTCTAGATCAGACATTGGAGCCTTGTTGGCGCATTTAATGCAAGCGGCAATGCAGTCGCACTGGCATGATTCGAGTCATCAACAGGACCGCGTCTGTAAGCTTGACGCTGGCTCACGATTACATTTGCCATCTATGGTGGTGCGACGTCATGGGACTTTACTCCACCGGCTACGGCTTGGCGTTGCCTACACCAAACACTATCTTCACAAGATCGGCATCGAAAGTAACCCAAATTGCGCACAGTGCCACACTCCAGAGACTATTGGACACCTTCTTTGCGAGTGCCCGAACTATACTGCTGAAAGAACAACATTGGAGGCGACTGTGAAACGACTGGACTCTCGCCCTCTCTCTGAGGAAACTCTTCTGGGCGCCAGGACGAGACGTTCTGATTGGTGCCGTGTGACAAAGGCCCTGCTCACCTTTTTGTGTGAAACAGGCCTGGATACTCGTCTGTGACCGCCTGTGCACAACCTACATGGTTAATGACATGTGTCGGTGTTTGTATTGCTGACACCAGTTTTATGAGTTTTATGTGCGTCTACTCACCGCGATGCGAGTGCCAGCCAGTGTGGTGTGTGGGGTGTGTGTGTGTGTAGACATCACCCGAGAAACTCAGTGTATTATGCCATCATCAGCCTTCATTCGCACTTTCCTTTTCCTCCTCTTCCCTTTCCCCTGTGTGGAGTAGCAGGCCAGGGCCATGTTACCACCGGCCGACCTCTGCACCTTTCCCTCATTAAAATTCCTTTCTCTCTTCTCTGTTGAGTGACAAGATGCTGGAAAAGAACGCAAAGAAGCTGTTGGGAAGTGTAAGCTTGCCCGTTATGTGTTCATCACTGGGCAGGTTCCGATGGAAAAGGGGTAAAACATGTCCAGAATTCTTGGACATCGATTTTGAATATTACAACATTGTAAAGTACAGTTATGAAAATATTGAAGGTAGAACATGGCCTTCCATCTGCCTGTATAGATTTTCGCAGTTACACCATTAGACACTCAGCATGCTTGTTGCTGACCTCGTTGCCCTCCAGATGACCGCCACCTCGAGCTAGGTTGGAAGGGAACTGAACGCTGTTACAACCACAGAGCTTGTCTCGAGCACTTACATTATCTTGTATAACTAACAAGACATTATCTAACAAGACATTATCAAGACATTATATCTATCAAGACATTATCTTGTATAACTAACCTAAGTGGTTGGTAAGTGAGCCAATGTTTTTCCGACTGCATTGTGTCGAGCGTGTCTGTATAAATGTTTCGCGGGCACAACGCGGAAGGCGAGTGTGCTAAACGTAGCGCTTTGCAAGCTCAAACAGAACTTCATCCTTGAAACCTACTAAAATGATGTCGCGCGCTCTGATCCTAGTAAAATAACGTCCAGTTCGCGAAAAGAAGAGTGCGCAATGATATTAACTTACAGCAATCACTCCTACGAAGTCATCGACCCCTTGAGGCTAAAATGAAAACAGAAAAGCTTATCAGAAAGACATCCACCAGAAAAGAGGAGAAATCATAAATGTCAAATTTTTCACCGGCATTCACTCAATTTCACACGATTTTCAGCGTCAGCTGAGACTAACGCATGTGACACTACCAAATTTCGATAATTATGAGTCACCGCTGCTGTAATTCTCATATTGTTACTTCGGACACGATCAAAGAACATTATGACAAGTTTCAAGTCGACAAATCCTGTTAGCAGGGCGAATAATTTTAACTACCAAGCGCGGCTTTACCACGTGAGGAAAATGTTTTAGACAGCTTTACGGGCAGGGCTCGCGGAAGCGACTTAGGAAAATAGCGCTGCTAGACCAGTGAGGAGAGGATGTTCACATAGAAAATACGTGCACGGCACAGATTTATGTTAAAAGAGAAAATTATGCATGATCTATAGTCGAGTTGCTCGCCAGAGCGGTTGCTTATCGTAAGCTCTTAGCGTTTTTTTTTATCATCCTGATTTTTGATCGTCTCTATTGATCTCCACATCATCAAAGTTTGCTCGCTTTTGGTAGCTTAACCTTTTTACACTTTCCTATTTTTATTTGAGTTATAGAAAGAGCACCACTCCCCAAAATATTTTCGTAATTCCTTTGCAGTGGAGAGTGCAGTGCTATACTTCCACGCTTGTGAAGGATCCGTCGGCGGCAATATACGATCAGGCATCACCTTTCTGAAAGGTGCAGCGAAGAGGAATCTGAACACTTCTTTTTGCCCCGGGAACACGATCTACACATTCCGAACATTCTTAGAAACTGCGATTTATTTCCCTGTGTGGCCGATTTCCCTGATTAAATAGAATTAACGTCCGGCTCGCGTCTTTTTTTTCTCGAATTCTCCCCGTACGGTGGGCGGAGTCGACGAGCGCGTGAAGTGCCTTTCACCCAGTCCCGTGGCGGCTTGCCGCTCTGCCATCGGCGGAGTAGTACCTAGTAATCCGTAGTAGCAAATAGTCCGCGCGTATTTTTATTTGTGCGGGCTTATTTTGCGGTTATATTATCTGCGAATTAAACTATTTATTAACGAAAACCTAAAAAACAACATAAATCGAAAGCAAAGCCTCCACGGAGCTGGCTGAAAGGTACTCCACGCGTTGGTCGACGCCGCTCACCTTACGGGGAGAATTCAAAAATTAAAGGCGGGAGACGGACGTTAATTGGATTTAATTACGGAAATCGGCCACACAGGGCAATAAGTCGAGGTTTCTAAGAATGTTCGGAACGTGTAGATTGAGTTCCCGCGGCAAAAAAGACGAGTTCAGATTCCTCTTCACTGCACCTTTAAAGGTAGCAGGCGTTTTAAACTGGACTTCCAATTCTCTTGATTTTCATTTCCCTATTCAGAAAAGCCGGGTGAAAATAAATTCCTAACGCCTACATAAGAAGCCTCAGATGGCCACCATCGTGCAATAAAAATGGACATATTGCGTTGCATGCCCCTCTTGAGCTAGCCTGTCCTCTCTGTACGTACCGTCGCCAACGTCCCCATGCCGCAGATGGTGAAGTCGATGTCAGACACACACTGCGTAGACACATGGTTGAGAGTAGAGGTTAGTTTATTAGCCACACTAGGCAATACTGCATGACAGAAGAGGTGCGGACGTAGTCTCGGAAAGGGAGAACTGTAAAATCTATTCTAAACTCTAACATTTCGTTTCGCAGATAATGCCACCCATCACATACGATTAACGAAGCAGTGTAACCTGGATCTCGATCAATGAGCGAATGAAATTTTTATTCTGTAAAGGCGATCCGCTACTTGTAGTTATGATCTTGTTGTGTTGTTAAAAACGGCTCATTCACGTTGACGAAATTGCTATCGCGTTGTTGTGGTTTCGCAAGCCACTGAAATTAGTATTCTCCGTAAGTGAGCCCGCCTCGTTAACAGCGTGATGTCGCCGTCAGAGCTGCACCCCTCCACCCCCCTCCCTACCCCCCCCCCCCCCCCTCACCAAAAAAAAAGGAATTGAAAAGCTGCCCGGGCATTTTTGTTCAGTAAGCGCAATAGAAGAGCAGCTTTTTCTCGATTTCCCTGAAGCCGGCGACCCAGAACAAGCAGGGTTTCTGAGGACGAGTTGAGACAGCGCATCAATAATACTCGCAGGATTATTCAGGAGGCGAGGCGAAGTGTCAACGATTGCCTGCACGATAGTTCCGCTCCCCGAAGGCTGATATCCATCGGAGATTGAACTTCAACATTAATGTCACACTGGGGGGCTTTTGGCCAGGTCATCATTTTTAATGGGCTCGCGTCGACCGGCCACAACAGGCAGGAAGAAAGAAAAGGATGCAACTGACGACCTCTTAACAGAGCAATGTTCTTCCGTGCTGACCTCTGCAGATGATTGCGAAATCGCCAAATGAACGAGCAACGCCAGCACAATAAGTGCGCCTGAGGTTATGCGAGGGACAGCCGGCCCTCGGTTTACTTAGGACTATACTTCTAAGTTAAAGGACCCCTCGTAGGTAGTATCACCACCGCCGGCCCTCGGTTTACTTAGGACTATACTTCTAAGTTAAAGGACCCCTCGTAGGTAGTATCACCACCGCCGGCCCTCGGTTTACTTAGGACTATACTTCTAAGTTAAAGGACCCCTCGTAGGTAGTATCACCGCCACGATTTCGGTTGAGTTTTGACTTTCTAGGCATTCAGGCGCCGACCTTCTCAACACAACTAATATTCCAGGATTTACAAGAAGCGATAGTTTCAAGTCTGCTCCAGGCTTGTGATGAACTTCTTCACAATAAAGGAAGGAAAGAGCTATACGTCCTTCCCTCTCGCAGGTTATTAATGCCGGTCATTTTCACCGGACTCTGCAATAGACGTCGGCCAGGTAGATCTCGCAAGCAGGAGCTGCCGCGGAGGAGCGTCGATGACGGAAATCAGACAGCGAAGGGCCGTCATCCCAACGGAGGTTATACAACGTCCTTCGGACCTTTGTCGGACTAGTCGTCATCACCATCAACCTAACTACGCCCACTGCAGGGCGAAGGCCTCTCCCATGTCTCTCCAATTAAACCTGTCCTTTGCCAGCTGCGGCCACCATATCCCCGCAAACTTTTCGTACTCTTCCGCCCACCCAACTTTCTGCCAACCCCTGCTACGCTCGCCTTCTCTTGGAATCCAGTCCGTTACCCTTAAGGACCAGCGGTTATCTTGCCTTCGTATTACATGCTCTGCCCAAGCCCATTTCTTCCTCTTGATTTCGACAAGGATGTCATTAACTCGAGTATGTTCCCTCACCCACTCTGCCCGCTTCTGGTCTCTTAACGTTACACCCATCATTTTTCTTTCCGTAGCTCGCTGCGTTGTCCTTAAGCTAAACCCTTTTCGTTAACCTGTGCGTTTAAGCCCCGTAAGTGAGTACGGTAAGATACAGCTCAAGGATTTGCCTATAGACAGTCTGCGAACTTCATAGACAAAAGTCTGTGGACAGTCTATAGACTGTTCAAAGAAATTTATGTAAGGGGAAGGCGCACCGCATTGGCGTTCCCCGCGCTGGGAAGTAGTAGAGTGATCTCGTTGCTGCAGGTCGCGTTCGTTTTGAAGAAGCTCGAGCAGTTCTGCGATCCGCAGAGCGAGCTACTGCCGAGGGAAAGGAAGTCGAAAACTGGAAGAGAACGAGAGCATATACAACGGTAACGAATAAAATGTCGGCAGGAGGTCTTACTTGGTTGAGAAATATATACTCATAGTTTTGAGTTTCAAAAGCTTGAGTTATATGCGCGACAAAAAGAACAATATTATGGTGAACTTGTATAGCATTTTATCCACTCTTCAACGTCACTACTAAAAAAAGAAACTCACTGATATTTCAATTTTTCAATTGTCGATTCGCCTTGGATGGTATAATCGCTAGTGCAGGGCCCGTCCGGCTGCTGCGGCAATACAAGCCAGATCGAACAGTCTACTTTTATTTTCCAGGCGGACGCTGGGCGGCACTACCTCCCACTACTCCTCTGTGGTATTTGGTATGTGAGGGATTGACGCTATGTGTCAGTACCCCCATCTTATGTGATAAAGGGTTGGTCGGACCGTGCACCAAACGCAGGTTTCCTGGTACTGGGTGGCATGAATTTCGTGTAAAATAAAGAGGTGCATTATTGCGACCATCCCTTCATTAAAAGTAGACATTGCAGAGTTTGCCTGCGTAAATTCCAGTTGCCTGCACGAAATCTTTATTATGAATTGCTGCCTTCTCGTTACGTGTGAACAGTTACCCAGAGTTGCGCCCTACATTTCATAAATCCTACTATTGTGCTTCACAGTTTTGAAGCAGAGATTTGAATTGAAACCCACGGCAGAGACATTGTTCAACACTGAAAATGCCTCTATTAACCTTCTTCATAATACAAGACTAACCTAGAGATCCGTGATGCCCGATTGATTAGTCATTCTGCAAGCTTAACAGTTAGGTACAGCGGTTAGGCTCGAGCACCACACGTCACCACGGCCAATTGAAAAGTGAGCAAATGCTTCGGCGCCTCAGACGGTGCAAGCAACTCCGAGCGAAGCACGACAGGATATCTTCAGCCCGTCCTGCAATTAGGTAAGGCGTTCCCGCAAGGCCTTTCACGCTTACACCTTCTCTCTGCAATGATATAGGCAGCAATTTTTCTTGCACATTTTCAACCGTTATAATCAATGCATTTCTCGATCAGGTCGCATATGATGAGCGTTTTATCAGAACCGAATTGGTATTTCGTTTCAAAGCCAGTTTTCTTTCTTGACAATGGGACGCCTCGATCTCGAGCAGATTCGACATATGTGTGGGATGGCAAAGCTCCCTGCGGTCGAGTACAACGGAAACGGTTTAATCATATATAGCTATTGCTAGTTTAATGAAGGCCGATAGAGCCGCTCATTTTCTCTTAAGTACACCCGGTGAATGGATCTGAAGGTACTTTTTTTTTCGCACCTGGTGGATCCCCGAGAATAAAGGGGGAGCTCTTGCACAGCTCTCAACGCTGTCAGGCATCTCCGTTTCGACAACACACTGCCTCCTGGCTGCAATCAACAAATCTTGGTTCGGACAGTTAGGAAGTGTTAGAAGACTACGATGAGCTCACCGTATCCACAAAAACAACAAAACGTAATGGTAGATGCGGGAGGGGGGGTCCAGGAAATGATACTGTTTTTTTTTCTTGGTGGGCTTCTTCTGGATCTAGCATTCCTTTGATGAGACGAGGTATACGTTGCCGGGCGAATTGGTGCCGCGCCCATAACTACATAAAAAGGCGAATGATCGAGGACACAACCAACGTCCCGAGCATCACATGTAGTCAGCCCAATGTCGCAAATGAATGGCTTCACAATATTCCTTTGAAGGACCGGCCTTCAACTGCCATTACATTTCCTATACTAGGCCGATTAGCGGTGCTGCCTGGGGTGAGGACACTCCCAGGCGCATCTAAAGGGCTGTAAGCACGCGTGTTTCGATGCTCCTTTGGTGGTTCTTAGTAATACCTTTGTTGCGCCTATTTCTATTCATGAAGAACGTGGCGCTGCTTGTTAACACTACACATGAAGAGAAGCAAATAGGATGAAAGAAAGGGCGAAAGACGAAAGAAAAGAGGAAAAAAACGCGATAAAAACGGGCAGCCAATCAACTCATTGTTGCTTTCGCAGAACAGAGAAATGCGTGTGCAGTGAAATGGGCTCAGATACATACACGGTATTAGCCTGCTGGCGATGACCTGGAAGAAGGAACCCAGTGCTTCCAAAATGCCGTCCGGAGTTCCCGCGCTGAAGATGCCGGTCACGAAGCACTGAAACAGGAGTTATGTGAGAACCACTATCAATAACGCCTTCGTCTCTCTAGAGAAGATACCCCACTACACCTCAAGAGAACATTCTCAACAACACCTTCTATAAACACGCACCTCGGGGCATACTTGCCCTTTATAAGCAAAGCTCATGCGACAGCATCAGCCACGTACACAACCGGTTTACCGTAGCCGCTGCCAAGTGCACACCATGCACCTGGCACTACATCTAGACATTTTCCTTCAAACATTATTCCTAAATTTCAGTCGGATCATACAAATCCCTCAGTCGGATCATACATCTCAACTACATCTCAGCAACTACGGCTAATTTCCTATTCTTTTTTTTTTTTTGTCAAATCATCTCGAAACTAGAACGATCTGCCGTCAGCAGCCGCACACCTTATCAACTCCATCGAATTCAAGAAGATAGAGGCCATCATTTTGTAGTCTGTCATGCCCAATATCCGGGGTCTTTGAGGCAACAAATAAATAAATAAACCAACCGACATAAGCCACGGAGCTTGATATACTCACAACTACGTCTTGCCTTCGCCCTCATTCCCCTATAGCATACAGGAGCTTCAACACGCCATTTAGGTAGATAACATTGCAGTCTCGGCTAGCCGGGGGTTCCCCTGAGCGCGTTCAAGGCACACTTCAGGTCATTACGGACCCCATCCCCACATAAACGCGACTCATAGGCATCGCATAAATGCCTATGGCATAAAATTTGTCACTGATGCATATGCATTACTGTCTTCACTCGAACAGCCGCCTTTATCAAGGAGCCAAGGCCTATTCAGGCCTACCGCCTTTTGCTTTGGCTTCCCCTTTAATTTTGAAAAAAAAAAATAAACACCAAACCAAACCTCTAAAAATCGATTCCACAACATATCTAACGTTGTTCTGTGAGTGCTTACTTGTTCATCGATCTCGTTGGTTCAAGGCGCCTTCAATTTGCTTTGCCGCTAATGATGTAGCCTTGCTGGCCAAGTTGTCGAATGGCCACACCCTTATAAATAGGCTCTAGAAATTATATGAACTTCTTATAGATTATTTTGCCTTCCATGTATATTTCCTTTTTATTTATTCTCACTCTCAAGACTGTCTGTAGACAAAATCTGCTAAAACTGTATGGCCATAAATCAGCTGGTCTATAGATTGTCTATAGGATTCATATCGAATATAGACTACTATATAGAAGTTGTGTACAGAAAGCATATAACCTTTTTAACATAAGTCCACGAAAAGTGTATAAACTGCCTATAGAAATCTTCATAAGACCAAGGGGCCCCAATCTCCAAGCTTGTAGTATTTCGCCTGGTTTCCTTTACCATTTCTGAAGCAATCTTCAAGCTACGCATTGCTTGATGTGACGAACTTACATTGAGAAGTCTGGTGAAGTTTGTGGAGGACTGTGCACGGTTGGGAAGAAAAAAAAAGAAAAAGCACAAAATAATACACCTTGTATATAAGGACTCCAATACGAAAAATCCCAACGCATGTAGCGCCATTGATGGACCTGATCAGCCCTGACGTCCTGCTAGTTGTTTATCTGCTTGCTTCGCCTTTGCGCCGTTTCATTGTTCGTTTGAAACGTGGAATGTCAGCTGACATTCCTATGACGCACCTGTTACGCAGCACTAGTACGCTGTCTGAATCAAAGTCTTAGAAATAACACCCTGATCACCTGCCCACCCTATCCACCTGTGCGGCAGGAAACAAAAAGCTGTTATTAGAAGTCGCACGACAAGCCTGGCATCACAAGAGTCCTGAATGCATGCATATCAAACAATTCTGGACAAGAGCACTGCTGAGCGAGAAACCGCTTATGAACGGAATTTTTTCATATAATCGAAGATTTCACTATAACAATCTTATAATATTTACTGTTTTCTTATTGTCTGCCTATTATAACAACTACCATTGTTTCCGCGTTTTATTATCCTTTGTATAATACTATCGACATTAGCCTTATTTTATGTGTTATTTGATTGTTTCCGTCACAGCTCTGTTGTATTTTCGTTTCACCGTTTGTTGTTTTTTGAACATGCTGACCGGTTGAATGTTCCGATTATGCTTGACCGCGTTCTGTTAACCTTACTAGGCCTTCCTGCCACAGTCCCAATTGGGATTACTAGTATTTGTAAATAAATAAATAAATATATCCGCAGATCACCCGACGGCAGTCTTGCATTTTTTTTAAGTTTTTGCTATTGTTAAAAGCGCTCCCCATTGGTTTTCTATGGCAGTCTTAATTGTTCGATGCGATCGGTGGAAACACTTTAAAATATTTTGCTACATATCAGAAGAATGGACCATTACCTTGGATATTTACATATTAGTGACTTAAAATATTTCAATCTCCAAACTTCTTCTTCCGAGAATGTTGGACATGCGGGTTTTGACTGACTTTGTCCAGAATACGCCGTGTAAAAAAGGGGAAACACGACTAGCTAACGGTGCATGCAGGTAGTCTTGCTAGTAGCAAGAACTAGCTGCACCAGTGAGCGATCGACGAACCAAAAAAATTAGGAGGAAAATTTGGAAACAAAAGTGTTGAGAGGCGAAAGCCGACGACACTAAGCCGGGATGCCTTCCAGTGGATGTGACGTTACACCGTTCCCGTGGCTATATCGATACCAAAATTATACATCTTTCGGGGATCTGAAGTGTTAATTACGCTTAATTACACAATTTCCCATCTAATTTGACACGAATCCGACGTTTTTGACCATTCTGTGACAATATTTCCTATGCCGTGACGACTTCTGGTGGATGCGACGTCACACCGTTCCCGTGGCTATATCGACGTCCGCGCTATTTCGACGCGATTTCGACATTTTTGCCTATAATTAATCAATCTCCAGTCATCAAACTTGCCTTCTAGGTTCAATTTTTCCTCCCCTATCTGAAACAACCATTCGTTTTCTCTTATCATTTTATTTCCCGAGTTAAACGCGTGTGACAAGCTTTGCTAACGGACGACATGCAGTGTGAGCCCTGAAAGGCTTTCGCCTCAAAAATATCCGTAACTCGCGGTGGTGTGGTTGACGAAAACATCGACAACAAGAGCGCCAGTCTTGCCCCACTCCTGAGGGTTTCGGGAAGTCAAGCAGCTTTCCGTATAAGCTTCAGTGTAAGTTCCGTATAAGCTTTCTTAAACATTCCTAGTACAGTCTAGCCCGGTTATAACGAAGTCGGCGGGAATCGGAAATCACTTCGCTATATCCGCTATTTCGTTATATGTGGACTACGAAAAAAAAATGCAAACTTCGGCATACCGATTTATTGCCGCTGAAATAAGTCGTCCAGCGTCCCCTGAACACGTTTCGCGAGTGCGGACTTCAGGATTGCGGCTTCCATACCATCCAACTGGGAACCAAAGATCTGGTCGAACTCCGCGATAACGATAAAAATGAGCCACGCTTCCAACATGCACAATGCTGCCGCGCTTTCTCCCTGCCTTGCGCACCGCGGCACCGACATAAAACAAAGAGCGCGCTTTTTTACATTTTTCCCCTGCGCGGCGTGCTCTACCGCTCTACGCCGTGACGCCGTTCAAGGACGGCGCAACACGAGACCGGCGTGCCATGCGATGCAGTGAAGCAACCTTTCGCTCCGCAGGAGAGCAGACGACGCCACGAAAGGACGCCGTCAGCCGAATTTCGCTCTTTTTTCGCGGAAAAAATCGCCTCAAGGACGCAAAAATGTGTTGATTGGCAGATTATTTTTCGGTTGGTATTAAATCTCTTTGTTATATCCGCTGACGCGCTCTTATTTACTTCGTTAAAACCGGACACAAGATGTATTGAAAATGCAGAAATGGGAATGGGAAATTGAAATCCCTTCGTTATAACCGCTATTTCGCTATAAGTGGCTTCGTTATAAACGGGCTAGACTGTATAAGGAAGCACAACGCCATGCTCCGAGGGTACGACGAGGGTGTGACTTGGAACCATCGCTTTACGGCTAACCGGGAAATTCCAACGAAAAAAAAAATCTAATCTAATTCACTTCTGGCAAGCTTTTTAAGGAAGTGTCTACGGCTCCATATCATAGCAAATGTTTTGAAGTGCCTTTGGAATACCTTTGCTTTGTGCGCATCGGCGAGAAGAAAAGGTTAGCACTAGTGACCGACGACCCGCGTGACACGAAAATGACAAAAACAAATTAGAATTAGCGGGCTTTCAGGAGTTTTCGAAACGCCCGCTTTTCTCACTGAAATTGCGGAAGTTTAATAAATACATGCCTGTTTATTCCCACATGACAATCTGACACGAAAATATCGATCCTAATTACAAAGTTTTGAAGCCAGAGTATATTTTTCTGAGACCGGCAAATGTTTCAAAAACATTAATCCCTTGAACACCGTAGATTTTTATCAGGCCTCAGTCGTTGAATATTCGATTCCTAGCTAACAAATTTACTCCCACTCCTGATTGGTATTGGTAGCATGGTCGGCGTGCTTCACCGCTGATTAATCGACGAGTGCGTCGTGAGATGGAGAGTAACTTACGCCACTCGTAGAGCAGAGGTCCACGGGGCCATCGATGCACTGAAAGGGCGAGCACAGGAGTCAGAAGCCCCGAAGGATTCTTCGCCATAGGCGCTGATTCCTTGCACGATAATTTCAGCATATGCCGACAAACCTATCCGCACGATAGTCTAAGCGATATGAAGGTACCTGCTCACTGCGCTGATTTTAAGTATTTTACGTATTTAAAGGTGCACTGAAGAGGAATCTGAACTCGTCTTTTCACCGCGGGAAATCGATCTGCACGTTCCGAGCATTCTTAGAAGCTATGAATTATTTTCTTGTGTGGCCGATTTCCCTAACTTAAATCGGATTAAACGTCCCTGCTACCCCCGTTTTTTGAACTCGTCGCTGACGGTGCTCCTAACTAACGCGTGGAGTGCCTTTCAGGCAGTCGCGTGCCGGCTGGCTTTCGCTTTTATTTTGTCTTTTAGGTATCCGTGAATAAATAGATCCAGTCAGAGGGTAGATAGCCGCAAATTAGGCACACGGAAATAAAACAACGCGTGGACTCTTTGCTCTCGCCGAACGCTACGTATCACTCCGCCGATGGCAGAGCGGCAAGCAGCCACGGGACTGGCTGAAAGGTTGGTTGACTCCTCCTACCGTCTGCAGTGTGTTCAAAAAAGGCAGGAGCCGGGACGTTTAATTAAATTTAAATTAAGGTAATCGACCGCACATGACAATCATTCGAAGTTTCTAAGAATGCTCGGAACGTGTAGGTCGAGTTACAGCGGTAAAAATACGAGTTCAGATTCCTCTTCAGTGAACCCTTTATCTTGATACAATGCTCGAAGCTCCCTTCCCTGCCAGAGGGTTAAAAAAGTAAAGCACCATTCATGCGGAGCATTCAGAAAAAGACATTGTGCGAGGTTATAATTATGAACCTTGTTCCATAATATACCCTGCATAGCCTTGTTCCGCCCATACCGCGAGCCTTAAGGTTAGCGGCCGGAGTTGCGTATCTCTTCTGTTTTCAGAGGACTATATATAGGTTTCTTTAGCTGATCGACACGTACACGATTAGTGTCTTAACCTCAGTTTTATGTAATAGCAACCGTAACAACCATTTTTTTTTTGTCAGTTTACTATAGGCAGCACGCAGGTTGGTTGCCGATATTGAGACGGAGCTACTAGGGCTGAGTTTTGCTCTCAGGCGGAACCTGCATTTTGAATAATATTCAGTGACTGGGTAAACTATACTTTATCATTTACATTTCTTGTGGTATAAAACAAGAAAATCGTCTGCGACCGAATGGTACACTCGGCGAGAAAGGAGTAATTACTAGCTCCAAGCATAAAAAATGCTATGGAAGGGCTCTGAAGCTGGAAACATACCCTGGATATGTTGAGGACATCACTCAAAGTAACGCTGAGGCAATTGGACGCTGCAAGAAAGGAACAGATGCGTACCGTACGGTCAGTAACAGAACCAAGCAAAGAAGACAGCTTGCAAACAACGAGCGGATACAAGCTGCGGTTCGCCCGCAGGCGTCTTTGTCGAATTTCCCTAGACCTAAGAGAATATTTCTCAGCAAAGTTCTTTGCTGAGTCAAAAAAAGACATTTCATACCGGCGGACCACGACCCTCTTCTATCCCGAGGGTCGCCGGGATGCAGCAGATAGCGGGATCAACTCTTTGCTGATCCTACGCGTAATGTGGCCGTCTGGCGACTGCCCTGAAAATCGGCGTATGTCTCGTACCTTTAACTTTTAGGATACAAAAATCGTCCTGTCTCATCAAAAGTATCGAAAAGAATTCTTAGTTTTTTGAACAAGCTTCTGTTAAGCAACGGTCGTGAAGTATGTTTCTCAAAGTCAACGCACCAAAGGCTGCAATTTTGAGAACTTACAGGTGGAAACTACGGGAACAGTGACGACCAAAGCAAAGGTGAAGACGATAGAGTAGTAGGATGATGCCATGTTCGCCATAGCATTGCGGACGCCAAAGTGAGACTCAGAGCTTTGTTTGCGTAGCTAGTAGGAAAATGTTGCATATAAAGAATCTTGTCGGCTGCTGCACGCGCCGCCTGTAGCATCACTCACTAAACCAAGAACAGGCGGCCACTCTGTCGGAATGCAGACTCTTCTCTACCGCCCCGATGAGGTCACTCATACGGCTCAAGCGCTTGCGACAATAACACGCTACATTTTCATATATGGATGAGGATGTCTCGTTCAGCCACTAATTTAGGCGTGCCTATGCAAATCAATCGTCAAAGGGCGGGTGAAGGGACATGTACAGCGGTGAATAAGTTAAGGAGTCTGATGGCCCCTACGGAAGTGGTCCCTGTCAGCTGAAATAGCCAGAAAATACCTGTGAAATATTATCAAACACGCAAAAAAAACTTGCACATAAAGGAAGTCAACGGCGTACAACCGGATGTTTTCACTGAAGCGCTTTGCATTGGGTTAGAATCTGCTTAAAAAAGCAGTAATATCGCATGTGGCGGTATTTCTGTTCGAACACCTGTCGGGTGCGTCAGTGGTTTGCTCAATACTCGCAGGAATAAGACGAGCTGTGTGTGTGTGCTATTGTGTGTGTGCGCGTTGTGGGGTGGCCGGTAAAGTGGTAAATTGGTTGTTAAGGAAAGGAAATGGCGCAGTATCTGTCTCACATATCTCGGCGGATACCTGCAAGCTCGCGCCGGAGGCACAAATTTCCCCATTGCAAATTGAAAATGGGTTTTGAGGACAGGAAATGACGCATGACTGTCTCACGTATCTCGATGGGCACCTGAACCGCGCCATAAAGGATGGGATAAAGAAAGGGAGTGAAAGAAGAACGGAAGGAAGAGGTGCCGTAGTGGAGGTCTCCGGAAAAATTTCGACCGCCTGGGGATCTTTAATGTGCACTGACATCGCACACCACTCGGGCCTCTAGAATTTCGCCTATATCGAAATTCGACCGTCGCGGCCGGGTTCGAACCTGCGTATTTCGGGTGAGCAGCCGAGCGCCATAACCACTGAGCTCAGCTCGGACCCGGAGCTTACGTAGCAAGCTGAAGAGGTTGCCGAATGACATCGTCGGTAGGCCACCTGGCGTCCGCCTTAGTAATAAAGGAGGCCCAGCGCGGGGAGGGGAACACCCCCTTTCAACTCGAGTCTAAAACCTCTTCTTCAATTAAGTTTACCTGCTCCTCTTCATCAATTTAGATGTGTTGAACATCAGTGGTCATGATAGGTCGCGTTAAGGGAGCCCGGCGAGATCCTTCTGCTATCGCAAACAAGGCTGGGCATTGCCTAGGAATTCTTAGTTGCCTAAAATTACCTAATTATTTATAATGAAAATATTCTGCCATGCTGTACTCAGCTGCATAGCTCTCAAGAAAAGTGTGGCTTCGACCTTCAGTACATTTGAAGCGAGGCATACTAAAATTTGAGGCTATGCGACTTGCGACTCGTCTGTGGTACGGACTCGGCGTTCGTCATGACGTGTCGGCTACTCAGGTATAGGGAATAAATAAGGTTAACGAACACTTGTCACGTAATTCGCCTATCTTCCCTGCATACGGTTCGATACAGCTAATACCGCGTGTTCCGCAGATAAACTCGCGCAGTAGAATGCTGCTCTCAGCTAAACGGGTGGATTGTTCGAGCTCAAATTTAGCACAGAAATGGCATTTGGTCGGTAGAATCGTTTTATGCTACATTTGTATGGGTTACTTGGGTTAGATAAAAAAAATTGCAGGGGGCATTTTAGCTAGAGTGCTGCAAGGCGAAAGCCTTTCCTGGCGCACTGTTTGTGTTCGCAGTAATGAGGTATGTAATGCGCTCACCCACAGACGCCTTACACCACTTTTCGAAGCAGACAACAACTATATTTTATTAGTTGTTGTCTGCTCGAGAAGGCGACGCCAGGCATCCGTGGGTGACCTCATTACTTCGAATCCGCGCACTCTGACGTCATAACCATTTCGACCAACCGAAAAGCGTGACATCTCTGCTGGCAACCTTCTGTCGACAACGGCACTAAAGGCTTTCGCCTTAAAAGTCGCGTATTCGCATCGTCTGCGATGACGGCGAAGAAAAACACGCCGTTCTGTCAGCAATCACACCGGTGGCGCCATGTTGTTTGTTGAGATTCCGCAGAGAGAAAGAGAGGAAATATGGTTTGCGGGATGTTTGAAGACGCTCCTTCGCCAAAGTATAGCAATTTAGTGGAGTTTTGCTGCTGCGCCTGATGGTTCGGTTCCGACAGGCAGTGTTTCGGTTGATACGGTTGTAAAGGAGTGAGAAGACGACACTATGGTTTGGCCAAAGCTTCGAAGGAGATGTGAGAACCCTAATTTGATCACTTGAGGCGTGATCGGGCGTCATGTCGCAGAGAGCCGCTCAGCTCTCCGCCTCTTCGGGCCAATGGATGGATCACCTGAATGTTTGTCTTCGCATCCGCTGCAGGCTCTACTGAATGTTTTTTTTACTGTTATTATCTAAAACGTCAACGCTGATGCTCCTGCGACAGTCCAGGTCGTTGTCGTATTGTGTACATGCATGCACACACCGCTCTGAAACGCTCACATGCACATCGTACGCATTTGTTTACAACCTGTTAACGGTGCTTTTTCTATTGGTTTGTTAAATATAGAAAGGCGACAGAAATAAATAGACACACAAATGTTAACTATCATGCTAGCAGTACCATGTATTGGGCGGTCTTCACAAGCTGGCGTACAATCGCTCAGCAGGATTCCGTGATATATTTTTTATAACGCGCGCACTGCAACGCATTCGTACTACACGAAATTTACGGTTATGTCAGCCTCACATATAATAATGGGGCACGCTCCACGCTCGACATGCTGACATGAAAATGATCTAGGTATCGTTGGTGGTAAGTAATCAACTTTACTCTAAGGCTGGCCCGCGGAGTCACGTTTAGTTTGGTTTATTGGGGTTTAACGTCCCAAAGCGACTGAGGCTATGAGGGACGCCGTAGTGAAGGGCTCTGGAAATTTCGACCACCTGGGGTTCTTTAACGTGCACTGACATCGCACAGTACACGTGCCTCTAGAATTTCATCGAAATTCGGCCGCCGCGCCCGGGATCGAACCCGCGGTGTCACTTTTAGTGTCTGTCTCGCTTGGGCCGCGAGGAAGTGACAGAAACCCAGCACAGCAGCCGTAACGCAAATGCTTTATTACAAATATGGCCCACGAGAACCGCGCTACTTGAAGCCAAGTTCAACAGTAGCACCAAGAAGGCATGTAATACACGGACTGGCAGTAAGAGTGGTCCGCTCGCACGGCTTGGCACTGCACAATCTACAGTAGCGGTATGGAGGAGTGTATATAAGTCGTCCTTCGTTTCATTCCTAATTCGGCCTAGGGTGCTCTTGTCACTAATAGCCGCACAGCTTAACTTACGAGCAACGATGTATCGCTACACATGCAGACGCAACTGCACAGCAACTGAAAGCACGAAGTAACGGTTTCAGTGGCGGAACAGCTTGTTTATGCGGCTATGTTGCGCACTTACTTTCGCCAAGATCACAACCTTTCTTTCTATACTGGTTATCTAGCGCTGGCGAACGTGTTTGTTGCATTCGCCCGTACGGAAAGGGTGTGTGGCAAACGGGCGCGAAGAGGGGCAGGACGTCTTTGTGCAGTTTGGTTCCGTGAAGCTTGCAAACGATCGCATCCCGCACCTTTCATTTTCTGTCCAAATTGTTGCAATCCAGAACACAGCACGTATTTGCTTTGCCTTTCTACGTCTTCGTAGAAAGAACACATTCGGCAGCCACCCGCTACATTTCCACTGCTGCGTTGAGGCGTACAAGCCGGCGACTTACGAGGCCCGTAATTGCATAGTGTTCCGAGCTAAAGCCCCTTTTCGAGCACACCTGTGGCGCCATCTGGTGTCAGGCGGAAGAACTGCGCGCGGTAACCACCACGCCCTCTTTTGCCGAATCTTTACGGCCAATGAACGAGATGGCGCCACCGGTGCAATTGCTGTATAGACATCGCCAGGAAGGAGGGCAGGAGTCTCATCTGCTGCTTTCTGGATGTCGAAAAGGCATATGACAACGTTCCGCACGAAGCTCTCTTCCACCGCCTTGGTACTCTGGGGGTGGCACCTCCACTCCTCGATACGATAAAGAGGTTGTACCGGGAAAATGCAGTCACTGCCTTATTTGGCGATGTGCAATCGGAGCGGGTCTGCGTGCGCAAAGGGCTTCGGCAGGGATGCCCATTGTCTCCCCTCCTCTACCTGCTGTATGTGTGCGGACTAGAAAAGGCACTTCTGCAGACAAACCTGGGATTCGGCCTTAAGTACAGCACCAGAGGAATTGACAACTCCAGCCGACTGCCGGGTCTTGCCTTTGCTGATGACATAGTAATTATGGGAGAAACACCACAGGATGTGCAGAAAATGCTAGACGTTTGTGCCGTGGAGCTGCGAAGCCTTGGACTCAAGTTCAACCAACGAAAATGCATGGTTGTTCAGCTGGCGGGCGAGGCGACTGATCGGCTGTTGCTGACGTTGAACGAAGAGCCCTTGACAGTCGACACATCGTACAAATACTTGGGCATAAATTTGTGCGCTGAGACTGACATGTTCAGGCTGCACGAGGCCAAGGTCCGTCAGTCTGCACTCCGAGCGCAATGCATCCTCAGACGTCGGTGCCTGTGGGGGTGCCATCAGTACACTATGGTCCGCGACCTCTGGAAGCTCGCGCACGTACCAGGACTCACGTTCGCCAACGCGGTGGTCTGCCTCCCATCAGCCACCAGGAATTGGCTAGAGCGCAGACAAACAGAGGTCGGCCGCACTGCAGTCGGTTGTCATGGACGGGTGGCCAATGCAGCCATCCAAGGCGACCTTGGATGGTCTAGTTTTGAGGCAAGGGAGGCATGCAGCAAGCTAGAGTACCGCGGTCGACTCCAGTTCATGAGCCGCGACCGATGGGCTAGGCGGGTCTTTGAATACCTCGCTGCGACATGCCTACGCACTACATGGGTGAAGCGCCTCCACTGGATAGAAGGCAAGTATGGCCTTTTCCAGACACCCATAAATGCCGAATCAGCAACGGCGTGGAAACAGGAGGCAAGGAGACGGGTCCAAGAACTGGAGAATAAGCAGTGGCTGCAGGCGCTCGCGGAAAAACCGACACTGGCTGTGTACCGCGAGTGCAAGAACAGCATCGGACCCGAAAAGATCTTTGACAACGGCCTGGGTAGCACACTGCTGTTTGAGGCCCGGGCCGGAGCGCTGCGGACACTGGTGTACCGCCGTCGCTTCGATGCAACATCAGAAGCACAGGCAGCACTATGCCGAGCGTGTGGCGATGCGGAGGAGACCATCGAACACCTGGTGATGTCGTGCCAGAGACTCCATCCGATGCCGACAGAGGCCACCACATTCCCTCAGGCGCAGTTATCTGTAGAGGAAATAGGAAAAAAATGGGAATCTTATCGACAAAAGAAACAGCAAGTTCAGGTCCTAGTCCAGGCTAAAATAAAGCAGTCCTCTGATAAATGGCTGGCTGAAGTTCGCGAGGCAAATAAAGGGGGGCCAAGAAAATTCTGGAACCATATAAGCTGGTTGGGAAAAACAAATCAAAGAAAGCAGGAACAGATTATATATGCTGAGGGAAAATGTTTGGAGGGAGACGATGCTGTGGACTACATTACGTCATTTATAGCTGCGTCTTTTAGCGACGCCAATGGGGTAATCTCCCCAAGTGAGGCGGCAACACAGGACAGCACAAAAGAGAACAGCTTAGAACTGACTAGTCTTAACTGGGGAAAGGCGGAAGCGAATATTCCTAAAACCACATCCGCAGGGATAGACGAAATTCCAATTAAGCTGATTAATGAACTTGGCCCAAGAAGCAAGGACGCGCTGATAAAAGCATTGGAGGCAGTCATAACAAATCAGCAAATTCCGCACAGCTGGAGACAGAGTAAAATGAATTTGATTTATAAAGGGAAAGGAGATAAGATGAACATAAAATCCTTCCGTCCGATTACGATAACATCTGTTATGTACAGGCTGGCAATGCAGGCGGTGAAATTAAAAATGCAGTCATGGGTAGAAGGGAATAGGATACTCGGCGAACTTCAGAATGGGTTCAGAAGGGGTAGGCGGTTAGATGATAGCCTGTTCGTGCTTACCCAATGCATAGAAATAGCTAAGGCGGAAAATAGACCTCTGTTTATAGCCTTTCTAGACATAAGCGGTGCATACGATAACGTGAACAGGGAACTCCTGTGGAGCATATTGAAAGATTTAGGTATTGGTGATGAGGTAATTGATTTTCTACAGGAAATCTACCGAGATAATGAAGTTGAAATTACATGGGAAGGGAAAAAAAGTACCACAACTGTAGGGGTGCACAAAGGATTAAGGCAAGGATGCCCTCTATCACCGCTGCTGTTCATGCTTTACGTGATAAATATGGAAAGAAGGCTAGAAGAAAGTAATCTGGGTTATAATCTATCGTACAGATTAGGCGGAAATGTAGTTGAGCAGCGACTCCCGGGTTTGATGTATGCGGACGATATAGTACTATTAGCAGATAGCCAGGAAGATTTACAAACTTTGGTTAATTGCTGTGGAGACGAAGGAGACGCTCTAGGATTCAGTTTTAGCGCAACTAAATCAGGTGTGATGATTTTTAACGATACAACTGATCAGGTGCTTACAATACAAGGCCACGAAATACCCAAAGTGGCCGAATACAAATACCTCGGGATATGGCTAAACGAAGGGCAGATATACACGGAAAAGCATGAACAGGCTCTTAGGGCAAAAGGACGAAGAGACGCCGGGATAATGAAACATAGGGCATTATGGGGGTACAACAAATATGAAGTACTAAGAGGTATTTGGAAAGGAATAATGGTGCCGGGACTTACTTTCGGCAATGCGGTTCTGTGCTTAAGGGCAGAAGTTCAGTCGAGATTAGACGTAAATCAGAGAGCTGTTGGAAGATTAGCACTAGGTGCCCACGGCAAAACCACAAACGAGGCAGTACAAGGGGATATGGGCTGGGCATCGTTCGAGGCACGGGAAGCTAAGAGTAAAATACTATATGAAGAACGCCTGAGGAAATTGGACGATAACAGATGGGCAGCTAAGGTATTTAAATATTTATACAGAAAGAACGTTGACTCACAGTGGCGGAAAAGAACTAGAAAACTAACCAGTAAGTATGCCGGTCATGAGGACGGAGAAAGAAAGAGCATTAAACGACAGGTTAAAAACGCGGAAGTTAAAAATTGGATGAATTCAATGGAAAAGAAACATAGTGTAGAACTATATCGATTCTGGAAAAGGCAGATCAGGAAAGAATTTTTCTATGATAACTCAAGAGGCAGTGCCCTACTTTTTGAAGCTAGATCAGGGTGTCTTAGAACGCGCAGCTACAAAAAGAAATTTAACGAAGAAGATGACACATGTGCAGTGTGTGGTAGATCTGTGGAAACAATTGAACACCTCATAATCAAATGTGATGGTATTCATCCGGATGTCGATGCAGGCACAGTCACTCTTTCTGAGGCCCTAGGGTTTAAAGATAACAATGGTCATGTAAATAAATCTGCAGTGGAAGTCAGCAAAAAGCGATTGGAGGATTGGTGGCTGAAAAGCAGAGATGTGGCATAAGGTTAGCATAGTAGGAAACCGTAGGCAAAGTTGATGGAGAATCTTAATGAGAATTGCCAACACAGTAAACAAAAAAAATAATAAATAAAGAAAAGTTGAGCATGGTGGCAATTGCCACCACCCCGTTTCAAAGGGGGCGCTCCTATCCATCCATCCATCCATCGCTCGGCTTTCACGATCCTGCGGTGGACGACGAGGGAGACAACTCTAAGCACAAGAGCGAGGGTGTGCTGCGAACCAAGCGTCGACTGACTCTTTGGTGGCGCACTGTGTCTAACCGCGCGAAACCGCAGAGTCGGATGTGAACGCGGTCGATGAGCGAACTCCTTGCTTTCAACTTTGCGGTTTTTTTTTTGTTTCTTCTCCTTTCTTGTGCGCTTTCATCTCGTTTTTTTGTTTTTTGGTCTGGGTGCTCACTTCAGTGGTGCCCGCCCGTTACAAAGGGTACGGCCTCAAGTATCTATCTATCTATCTATCTATCTGACCGATTGGCGTGATTTTCTTTTCCCTCGCCGCAGACGATGCGAATAAGTGACTTTTTGATCTATTCAGGCAAGTAACCCAAACAAATGTAGCATGAAACGATTCTGCCGACTAAATGCCGTTTCTGTGGTAAATTTGAGCTCAAACAATGCTCCCGTTTAGCTGGGAGAAGCATTCTATGGCGTGCGTTTATTGGCGCAACACAGACGCTGGGAAAAAGAAATCGTAGACGCTGCAATAGGAGGGTTCGTGAAACGCAAGGCTAGCAAGTATTTGTACTAGACAGACTAAAACTGCGCGATCAGATGACGAGAATAAGATTTTCATTACGCCGCAACTGCCTGATACGTTTTCTTCGTTTTAATTTAAGCCAAGAGAAAAGGCGACGATAGCGACACCAAGCATCGCGGCGACAACGCTGGAATCAACAAACAAGAAAAAGCAGTCGTTTCTCGCGTAGCATAGCGCGGCGACGTTCGAGACCCTGGCTACCGTAACAAGCCTCTGGAGCGAACTTCAAGGGCCGCTAAAATGGGTATGTCTCAAATTAAAGCGCAGAATGCGATTCTTGCGCCATGGTTCGGCTAGTGTTTATCATGAACGCCACTTTTTTTGCGCCGTTTCGTGGCACCGTGAGCCGTGCGGCCATTTCCTTCGTTCCAAGGCGTACATTCAGGAGAAACTGCTTTTTAAAACTGCGGTCACAGTAGCATTTTAAGTGACCAAGTAGTCTCCACATGACTTGGGCAGGTTTCAATGCAATTCTCATCCAGGAAACCTAATTGTTTGGTAAAAAAATAGGTGCGGTTCAACTACTCTTGAACCTGGTCAGAGAGCGAAAGCTATGGCGTATAGGGCAACTAATGCGGCATGGCGTCTGTAACGTTGAGTGCATTCCGGACACTGGATAGGCAGCGCACCCACCCTGCCACCATGGCAGGTGGCAGTTAATGGTTGATCGCAAGAGTTTGCCCAACCAGTGAACGCTGTGGCCAATTGCTGCAGTGCCGCGTGTCTGCCACAACTTTGTCAGCGCTAACGCATGTAGCCCACATCTCTCACCGCCCCACGTACCTCAAAGCGCGATTCAGGCGTCCACTGACCCAGGAAGCCAGTTATGACCACTAAACTACAGCGTATGTTTACTACATTCGAATCTGAGCGGAAGCACGGATTTGTGCTATGTAGAAGACGACGGTGAGCAGGCAGTGCCGCGGAACGAAGGAAGTTGATGAAGACGACGCGCTCCAATGCACAGCGCCAGTGTGTGGCGCAGTTTGACACGAGGTGTATTGGCTGCGGCACATTCCAGCCACTGTAGCTGCGGCGATAGTCTAGAGGTGTCACTGAGCGGCCCTTAAAGCAGACTATTTCGCGCAGCCGCGGGCTCGACTCCCAGTCATGGATATTGATTCTTTTATGCGAAGCATATTACTAGAGCTACACTACAGCCCGTCGAGCGCGGCGGTGGAGCTACCATTGACCTTTAGCGTGACCACGTGACACCACGTGACAACATGACGTCACAGCAGAGGAGAGATGGGCTGCCGGCTCGCGCGGTCGGCCGCGGCGGTGGAGCATCGGAGGCGCTGCCTGCTGCTGCTGGGGGGGGGGGGGGGGGGGGGGGTACATCAATACAGTCTATAGGGAATGGTGGCGGTGGTGGAATAACTAAGGGTGTTTCCAATGTACTTTCTATGGGTGCCAAGAATGCTGTTGTAGCCGGTGCTGGGGCAGCGGTTGTACACTCTGCATTGAATTCACCGATGATCCCGTATATAGCTGCCTCAGCAATCCTTGCTACACTTCTAGTGGTTGTATAAAATGACCAAGTATTCAACCAAGGAAAGCCATGTATTACCAAGCCTAGCCATCAATATGCTTCGCATCTGACTAGGCTTAACCTTAGCTAAGCCTCAGCCATTTTTTCTCTTTTTCATGGTTTGACCTCCAACTCTGCTGAAGGTAAAAAATTGGCTGTGGCTTAAAAGGTTAAGCCTGGATATTTCGAAGCGAAAAGCTGCGGCGATGCTCGTGGTTTAGCTTAAAGTTATACTTACGATTACACTTAGGGTATAGCTTTCTGGCTTTTCTGAGACGTATTGTCTTGTGTATACAAAGTTTGTGCGGAGGCGGAGGAGGAGACGCGCGTGTACTGAATACGGTGCTGTCTTAAAAGGTTGCTTTAGAGACATGTACTGTGGTGTCCATTCCTTTCGGGTGTGCACCAAGATACAGTATGAGAGACAGGCATTTCCTTTTCTTAAAACCAATTTTCATTTCATTTCATTTTCTTTAAGGCCCTTACGGAGCGGTTCGGGTATCCACCGAGATATGAGTGTTTCCTGGCGCACTGTTTCCCTTTCATTTATTTTTTTTATTTGTAATATTTTATTTCTGTCATGACTTTTTTTATTCTTATTTGTGTCAGCGGCGCCGGCAGCGACGGCGGCCATCTGCGCCGTACGTGACGTCATTCGGTTTCGCGCATGCGCAGAAGTGGCAAATCTGAGCTCCGGCTCACGCGAAGCGCGGTGTTGACTAGCCTAGTGAAGTTTTTCGCTTCAAAACTAGGCACCCGGCGATCGAAGCACGGGGTCCAGTAGGGAAGCTTTCGCTTCAAAACTACGCACCCGGCGATCGAAGCACGAGGTTCAGTAGTGAAGCTTTCGCTTCAGAGTTGGGCTGTTTAGAAAAAAATTTATTTACATATGTACACATGCCAAGGTTACTAGATACATTCACATTTACAAGAACACTTGACACATGTAAGGCGAGCCAATTAAAGACTCAATGGGGCATTTAATCGCAGAGTAGATGTGACAAAGCGATACCATAACTGCTCCCCGTTGACACCCATGCCATAGACGCCCATAGTGTGACCCGCTTATATGGGCACTCAATGGTTGGGTTCCCTTCCGATGGCTGGTGCAAGTTCCAGCTAGTAGTTTTGTGGTAGATCTCACCCCGATCCGAACGCGACCAATCGCGCGCTTATGAAATAATTTGGGGGTCCACAATCTTCGCCAGTCACCTAAGCGAGCGCTGGTTTATAGTGTGACTCCAGACCAATAGCTGGCCCAAGTTGCGACTAGCAGGTCGGTGCTTGATCTCACTCAGATTCGAACGCAGTAAGTCCCGCCTTTATGCAACAAGTCGGCCGGGGACCCACACTCTTTTCCTCAGTAACCGCCGGCTCCCCGAGCATCGCATCTAGAGAACGCCGCGAAAATACCAGATCGCACATATTGCGTGTCTTGAGGCATGAACGCATATCTTGAGTGAAGGGTAGTAGTAGTAGTAGAAAACTTTTATTGAGATCTTTTAAGAGATTCGCGGATTCGAAGCCTCCGTCGTCTTTCGTGGCGCTGGCGACTTGAGGCTTCTCTTCAGCAAGGTTGGGCCCCTAGTCCAGGGCTCCACTGAGTCGCGCTGCATCAGTAGCGTGCCGCACTAAGGCCCTTTGGGCCGCGAGCTCGCTGCTGGTGAGCCGGCTCTCCCATTGCTCCGCACTCGGGAATTCGTGTTGGTGGAATGCTTTATTTCGTTCGCACTCCCATGTGATGTGGTATAGTGTGGGTGTGTCGCCGCACCAGGGGCAGTTTGCTCTGTATTGTGTTGGTGACATCTTGTTATAGATGTACAAGTTGGGGAAGGAGTTTGTTTGTAGCCTACGCCAGCCGACTGCTTCCTCCCTCGTGAGGGCTTTGTGTGGTAACAAAAGCCCACATGATTCCGGATTTGCGTAAACGGATTATTGACCCACCGTCGTGGCTCAGTGGTAAAGCGTTCGTCTACCGAGCCGGAGTACCCGGGTTCGAACCCGACCGCGGCGGCCGCGTTTCGATGGAGGCGAAACGCAAGAGGTGCACGTGTACTGTGCGATGTCAGTGCACGTTAAAGATCCCAGGTGGTGGAATTATTCCGGAGACCTCACACTACGGCACCTCTTCCTCTCTTTCCTCTTTCACTCCCACCTTCCTTCCTTCCCTTACGGCGCGGTTCAGGTGTCCGCCGAGATATGTGAGACAGATATTGCGCCATTTCCTTTCCTCAAAAACCAATTTGCCAATTTATTACTGCGCTCTCATACAGCAGACCATACGCAGCTGACGCAGAAACCCCACAGCTTGCATCCGCGGACGCGTCGGTGAATGTGACTGGGTTCAGGCAGTGCATTCAATTCCTGGCGAGCGGTGCCGAGCTCTCGGGTGCCGGTGACAAGGCAGCAGGTATGAGCGGAAGCTTTAGAAGATCGGGGTTCGTAGCAGAGTGATAATCAGTGAGAAGCCAGTGTGGTGCGCATTGTTTCAGTACCAGGCTGTTGCCTCTTGGCAGCACAGTTTCGCAGATGCCTCATGCGGCCGAAATTAAGCAGGTCACTTCGCCGCTGAATGCATAGGTCGCTGAGAATTGTCTAGGTGGTGTTGAGCCTGATAGGTGTGCCAGTGTATGTGTCGTCATTTTACTTACGCGCTGCGCACTTTCTACTCTACATCTCACAAGCGGTTCGCAGTGGAGTGTAAAAAAATCCAGGGGGGCACTTTGTTGACCTAAAGTGCGGTGAGGCGAAAGCCTTAAGGAGGGTGTTGCTGCATGTGTCACTGATGTGTGGTTAAGATGTTAATTACACCATTGTTCGTGAATATTAAATGCTGGAGACACTGGAGGGCGTTTGGGAGGCATCCGTCTGATTTGACGCCTTTCTGCAAACACTCTCCAGCGTCCTAGACAAGGAGAACTATTAGGGGTGTGCGAATATCAAATTCTTCGAATACGAATCGAATACGAATACTTGGCTCCGAATATCGAATCGAATATCGAATAATCAAGGACAGACGCATTTAACCACTACAAAACAATTATTTGAGCACCCAAGAACATCACAGTTCAACTATCGATGATTAAATGAACACAAAAGGTGTGTGTGGCTGCACAAAAAGTATCAGCCTCGAACATTATTCTTAGAAAAGTGAAAATATCAGAGAAGATGGCTGGTACACAGCATTGATTAAGGCTAGCTTCCCATCAGCACGAACGCGCGTTGCTGGGATGAACATAAAAGGTTGTCGTGAAGGAAAACCCGCTGCTCCACATGGTCAGGCAGAAGTAGTTCCCTTCTAGCTGAAACGACTCCTCCAGCCACAGAAAATTCCCTCTCACTTGGCACTGAACTCGCACGTACTGCGAGGTACATCGTGCACAGCTCTGACTACACCAGCTCCGCAGGTATAGCCGCAAGGAAGCTCACCAGCGCAGTCAGCTACGGCATGGCCGCTGGAGGAAGGAAGGATTTTCCTTCCTCCAAGCTCCACGCGCATTACTCTGGGCGCCGCCTTGTTGTTATGTCTCTGTTGATAGGGCTTGCAGACTGAAATGAACGCCGGTGCTCACAATGAATATTCGGCTGAATACGAATATTCGCGTCGGGTCGAATATTCGAGACAACACGAATACTTGGAATTCGAAACGAATACGAATACTAAAAATATAATATGCGAATTATATTCGAAAATTTCGAATATTCGCACACCCCTAAGAACTATACATGCGTTGGCAGGAAGTAGCGTAGCCATTAGCACGCTCGGCTGCGGAACGGAAGGATGGTGGTTCGAAAAGCTTGACCGAATGGACAGCGACGCACTAGATGCAGAAGGGATTCGAATTGGCGGGGGGTTGGCTTTGGTTAAGCCTGGTAGGTTGCGAAAGCAGGTGTTTTATGCTGCATATTCAGCGCCTCTAGTGGGAAGAGCGCGGCGCGCCTGCCAAGCGGAAGCCGTTATCCAACGAGCCGAGTTGGTAGCCCGTCTCTCGCTCCTGGTATGACGTCACGCCACGTCACTAGCGCCTCTAGCGGGAGGAGCGCGGCGTGCCGTGTTTTCTGGTCTGACTAGAAAAGCGTGACACCTCTGCTGACAACCTTCTGTCGACAACGATGAGGCATTAAAGGCTTTCGCCTTTATATGTTCTGTTTGTTGATACTAATGACGAATGGAACGGAAGTTGCACGAGCCTGCCCACTGGCTCGAACTCAATCACACTCGTTGCCACGCGAAGACTGAGGAGAGTTCGCAACATGCAGACGTAACAGGAAAGGTCAAAAGATACGCGCGTCGCAAAACCGCATCCCGAAAGTACGAGCGTGAGACGATAGGTTGTGGGCGTGTGAGATTTGCTCGAGATGATGATGATGAAAACATTTATTGAAAGCCACAATGCCTCAGTTGAAGGGAAGGCTGATTGGGCGCCTAGTCCGGGACGCCGTTGGTAAAAGCCGCTGCCCGTGCTCTGGCGACGAGGGCTCGTTGTTCCTCAAGGTCCGAGCTGGACAGGGCCGCCTCCCCCCCCCCCCCTCCCGCGTTGGCTGATTTATGATGTCAATGCTGTCATTTTTCTGACAAGCCTATACCATATGGTACAAGTTTGCCTTCTGGCCATAAAATCTGCACTGTGCCGAAAAGTATTCGGGCTCAATGGCATGTAGCGTAGCTGGATTACTAAACGACAAAGTTTGTAGCCTTCGAATGTGACATTCCTCTGATTTACTAAGACCCTTAGCGCGCCTCTGGTGTGTCTGCCTTTCAAGGCGCAAATGCTCTAATATCTCTGAATATGTCGTTAACGGAGAGGGGGAGCCTGAATGAGTAAGGGAGGACGTAGAAGGATTCCGGGGAAGAAAAGCTCGGGCCGAAGCTTTTCTTCCTTCCATAGCTCGCTGCGCTGGACCGCCACATAGAGGGCCCGGAAAGATGCCTGGTTGTGTGCAGAAACTTGTGCAGGTGTCCGCAAATACAACCACGAAAGAGTGAACTCACTGTATTGGTAACTGCAAGTTCTAACGATATTGCAGTTCACCATGCGTAAAGTAATTTGGTACCCCTCTCAATTCTTTTCAGACGAGGAGCAATGCCTCCAGTTTATCCGCACTTGGGCGGATGTGATGGAGCCAAAATACGACCCCAGAATATGCGGTCTGTACTTCTGGAGCGACATCGTGGCCATCACAGCCGCTCGGGAGGTTCTGATGGGCCTCAAGTACCCGAACGAGGAAACCCGCCGCTCGCTTTACGCCTCCTGGCTCCGGGTGTTCGCCTCCAACGAGTGGCACGACTCCTTCGACGGTATCATGCTCGAATGTGTGGCGGCCACGCCATCATTGGCCATCCCGGAGCGGCCTCTGTTCAGCAACATGTATACGGTCCGGCACCCCGATGACGGACCGATTCCGGATGTCTCGGATCCTGTGCTGAGCCTCAACCGCCTGCCCGATCTCTTCGCTGTCAAACCAGGTCCAATTGAACCCCTACCCAGCTCCGCCGGGCTTGTCGACTACCTGGCTGAACTGATACGGACGAGTTCCACTAGCCGAGCTGCCCTCGACGAAGCAGGCCTCATTATCAGCTTCTACAGCCTAGCGATGGCCGTGGTCGCCGCTAAGCCTCTGCTGGAGGTACGGGCCTTTTTTTCAGGCCGATTCAAGAAGGCGCTGCTCGCGGCGGTGCCGACGTCATACAACGGGGACATGTCCATTCCAAAGGGAAAATTCCTGTATGAACTCGCCTTCAAGAGTAACTCGTTCAACGGCGTGATCCGGCCTTTCCTGGGTTTTCTGATCCTGGGCCAATACGCCTACCATATCAACGTGGACGCTTCCCCACGGTAAAAAGGAGATACGACTCTCGTTTTCTCCCCAGGATGCATCACCAACTACCTCGGCTGTCCGTATAGCTACACCCAAGCAGCACAGATAATTGGCCCAATATTGGAAGCATAAAAGGCCGGTCATGCAAATGATCGGAGTAATCAGGCAATCCATTTGAAATATTGGCTCGGTTACCTGCGCTACATGGGTAATAGGATGCCTTGAGATGTAAAAACGTACACGACGAAGCATGACACTCTGTAAGCAGACGCAACAGGGCAGGCGCTGACGTTCATTCAGGACTAGCATGGCAGTTCCCATAAAAGGGAAGGTCCACACAAGGCCAACATTTCTTTCGGGTACTACATTCCTATAACTCGATCGCAAAGTATGAATTCACAAAGTTTAAACAGATTATAGAGACTGCCTTTTGTCGGTCGTCTTACCTACACGACACGGCGACAGGCATTATCGGCGTCGCACAGCCAGCTGTCTTTTTTGTAAACCTTGGCGGCCGTTAGACCGAGCAAGATCTTATCGCTATGCGTGGATGTCAGGATGCTCAACTTGCCATATTCGTCCCTTGCTTAGCTCGTTCATTCATTCATTCATTCATTCATTCATTCATTCATTCATTCATTCATTCATTCATTCATTCCCTGCTGAAAAAAGTTCTTTGATGCAATAAACTCATACAGTTTATCATACAGATATCAAGGACTTATCATACAAATCAGAAAATTATCATTCAAATGTCATACATTTCTGTAAAATCATACAGTCATCATAGAGATGTCATAGAATATCGTACGAATTGTATGATATATCATACAGATAGTATGATTATCTATGATGAATGATCTATGAGGTTATTGCATCATAGAACTTTTTTTCAGCAGGGCAGTTCATTCATTCATTCATTCATTCATTCATTCATTCATTCATTCATTCATTCATTCACTTTCATGGTTTTTTTCCTTACGGAATCTTTCTCATGTCTGAAATTGCGTTTTTCAGCGCTGGCATCCGCTTCCTGAAAAAAGCATTCCTGCATCGGGCTAAGTACTCCTGCCTGGAAGTAATGGAGCTCGTCTATGCTGTCCAGACTAAGACCGGTATCGAGGCCAAAGAGCTCAACTCGCTCATCCAGTACCACTGGGATACGGAGCCCACGCTAGAGTCCACTGTCAACGTCGCCGAGTTCCTGGAAGCCGTCGAAGAACCGTTGCAGAGGACGAGGCCGTGGTACCTGATCACCCACGCCAATGTCTACCTGGACATGAACCTGCGAGGTCACCAGGATTACGCCCTCAGGCTGACTGCACTGCTGGCTCCTGACCCTACCGACAAGCTCTGGCAAAGGCCCGAATTCGTGGATGTCACCTCCTCGCTGGTCGAGAAGGCTCTTCTCTGGGCCAAAGAGTTCACGCGTATCGTGCGCAAGAAGAGGGGCGCAGAATATGCGAAGTTCGGTGCTAGCTAGACTGAACTAAAGACCGAAAGAGGGCGAGAACTGGATTCCTACAAAGTGCGGCGTGCTTCGTCGTTCTAGGCAATGGCGGTTCTAGCTCCTCGTTGCCGAGTGTCTTGGGTGCCAAGTGGAATTGTACAAGATCAAGCAAGCTGTTGGAAGAGTTAGTGACGGTCTTGCATAGTTGCAGCACGAGAGACAGAACAATAGAGGACGACGGAACACAGCTGCTGTCGTCCTGTCTTGTCCTGTCGTCCTCTCTTGTCTTGTCTCTCGCGAGTCGATCCGGATAAGACAACGGTGGTTCTAGCTCCTCGTTGCCGAGTGTCTTGGGTGCCAAGTGGAATTGTACAAGATCAAGCAAGCTGTTGGGAGAGTTAGTGACGGTCTTGCGTAGTTGCAGCGCGAGAGACAGGACATGAGAGGACGACGGAACACAGCTGCTGTCGTCCTGTCTTGTACTATCGTCCTCTCTCTCTTGCCTTATCTCTCGAGCTGAAACTATATACTAGGTCAAGATATAGCTGCACTTTCCAGCATCACAGCCGCTCCTTGCGCTCTCGAAAATAAACAGTTGGGCATCAATCAAGATCTCTTTTTAGCGATTTTTGAATTTCTTGTACATTGAAACGCTCTCCCCCCTATCATTTCTAACTGTCTTTCATTTCATTTCTGCAGTCTGCCTGCTACCCCTTTATTTCCGCTGGCCCGGCTAAGTTGCTTCCCGTAGCGATGGCAGATGATGGGTCTAGCAAAAATCTTTTCTTTCCTTTTATTATTATTATTATATTTCCAAATAAACCACTGCTTGTCGGGGCACATAAAAAGTATTTGCTGTTTTCTACACATTTATATACATTTTGAAGTTAGAGCTTCTTCTGGCCGTGTGCCACAGCTGGCAAGCGTTTTCTTATAGTATAAGTACGAATGAAAGTGTATAAAGGCACTATATCTCCGCGGAACATTTTTCCAGCACTCGTTTAGCGCGTAGAGGCCGAAGTAAATGACAATTGTCGCTGAAAAACAGTAAGGGCCCTGCGAGATAATTTATAACACATGCTTTGTGGAAAATTTCGTCCAATGATGAAACTCCCGACCGGCGCCTGATAATCGCGAACCTTCAGCCAACTTTGAGCAGAGGCATATATATCATCGCTGGAACCTCTATTCTCGTTATGTATGTCATCCCTCATATTGCACTCCCTGAGATCGGAAAATTATCTTCACAGTGAAGTCCGGCACCCCAATTAGGAAAATGATAACGACAGGGGTTCGAGCAGACAACATATGCACTTTAAATTGTATTCCTTCGCAGGCTCAACCGCCTCCCTTAAGGCGAGGTTGAGGTGTCCACCGAGATGTGAGGCGGTTGCTTCCCCATTTCTTTTCCTTAAAAACCAATTTTCGTACCCAAACTGCAACGCAACTTTCATCGTGCACCGTTGCGGGTGGGGTCAGGATTTTTCCTATATAGCATGCGACTCCGGTTGGAGGCTAGCTCGCGACATGTATTCGAACCGTGTTTGAATGTTTCAATCGGACCTTAGTGGTTTCGGTGTTTGTGGAATCAGCGCTCGGAAGCGTGTTGGTTGGTTGGTTTTTGAAGAAAGGAAATGGAGCAGTATCTCTCTCACATATCTCGGCGGACACATATTTGTTTCATTTCCCAGTACGAAACCTGCGTTGAGGTCGAACGCTTACGGTGACACACGTGTTCTCGCCTTCACAACATGTAAGCAGTCAACAATTATCCGGATTTTTTAGAACGCAGCTCTTTGGCGCCCGTTTCTGCGTTTCGCGGTGTCGCCGTCGCCGTTGTCCGTTGTAACCAGCAGTGGACACCTTAGTCGCGCTCCTAATCCTATAATACACTATATAGTTGCACTTTAAGCTGCGAGACCAGTGGAGCGGGAGCTTGGAAAGCCAAGGAAAGGCTCATATCTGCCCTCTTGGAACAGTGGACACCTCAATCGTGCTTTAAGCTATGTGACGGTAGTGACAGATGTGTCCTGCACGCGTTGGCATTGACAACGTTTGGCTCCAGCAGACAGCCACCGGCCGCAAGCTCCTAAAGAGATTAGGGCACAATGTAGAAGGGATCGTAGATAGAACAGCTAGCATTCCAGACGAGGTCCGCCAGACACTGGACATCAGCCCTCTGCCGAGAAACATGGATCCCAACCTCCATGCCGCTAGAAGGCAGGCCAGGGCAGACTATGTGAAGCGGAACCTAGCCACATTGGAAAACGCAGTATACAGAGACGCGGCCCTCTATCCATGGGACCACAGGACCAGAAAGTTCCGAGACGCGGCAGCAGTGGTAGATTACATGGGGGAACCAATTAGCAGCGCGACATTAAGAAACTGTACGGTAACGGAGGGGGAGGAAGCTGCCGTAGCTCTAGCGGCGGCCGAAGGTTACCGTACGAACAAGTCTTTGATAATCCTGACAGACTCCAAAGCAGCATGCAGGAACTACATACAGGGCAAAATAAGCAAGGAAGCGCTGAAGATCCTCCTCGAAGCAAAGCTTCCAAATAAGACCTTAAGACACAGGATTTTCTGGATACCGGCACACACCGGGATAGAGGGTAACTCGAGGGTAGACAGCCTAGTTCGCGAGATCACGAGCCGAGCAGGGCAGTCGGAAACCCTGGAGGACCCCATGACGGTGGAACCAACGTATGCAGAAATATTAAACTATCACAGAGGGCGGAGATTCAAATACCCACCACCGCACACATCATTAACACAGCACGAGGCGGTCTGCTGGCGGAGACTGCAAGCAGGGACTTTCCACAATTTATACATACTACATAAGATGTTCCCTACACAATACAGGGACACATGTCCGTGGTGCGGAGCAACCCCCACGCTATATCACATCACATGGGAATGCGAACGTAACAGAGCATTTCACAAGCTAAATGACCCGAATGCGGAACAATGGGAGGGCCTGCTGACCAGCAGCGAGCTCACGGCCCAAAGGGCACTGGTGCAGCACGCCTGCGAAGCAGCAAGACTCAGCGGTGCCCTGGAATAGGGGCGCCGACCTTGTGAAGAGGCCGAAGACATGAAGACATCGGCCCACCGCTAAAACCTGATTTTTGGAGCATTAAATGTTTTTCACTCACTCACTTGTCATTTCAAGGAAATGAAGTGCGCATAACTGGCTCCCTAGGTCAGTGGACGTTAATCGCGCTTATAGGTACATGAGGTGATGAGAGAGAGAGTGGGCTGCAGGCATTGACAACGTTGTGCCACAAACGCGGCGCTGAAGCCATAGGCCGTCGGCGTTCATTGTGTTCATTGGCGTCGGCGTTGACAACGTTTTACATTCCGACCATTTTAAGCAATGGAAGTGCGCACGCATAACTGGCTCTCTGTGTCAGCGAATGCCTTGGGCTGCATCCGTTAGCGCTAACAACAGTGAGCGAACCCTCGCGATCAACCATTAACTGCCACCTGCCAGGGTGGCTGGGTGGGACAAACAGGAATTTCTTACCACTTATGTGGCAGAAACATGCCGTTCTTCTAGCTCGTAACGCCTCCCACGGCTGTGACAACCTCGTGAAATATCGTCTTTAAGAACCAGGCGTTGTTGCAGCAAGTATAGCATATATACATCGATTTCTCCGGCTACAAGGCTTCTCTCATGACAATCAAGAACTGTTAGTGGAGTATTTCTCGAAGAAGGAATATGGGTGAAAAATAACAAGTCTGTAATGGTACATACATGTCTTTTTCGAATTATTTGCCTCAATATACGGAAAAGTTGAAACAGCTGAGGAGCTGCGCTCCAATTTCGCATTCGGAAGTAACGTAATCGTCGGAAATTTTTTAATGCCGATTTCGCAGCGAGTGTTCATTTTGGCTAAAGTTTCAGAACACTCCCAACTGTCGAGAAGCCCCCATAAATAAGCCTCATTACTGCTCGCTGACATTTAAGCCTCGGGCTCCTCAATGTCGAACCTGGTGAATAATTTTTATTAATATCCAGGTGCGGAGCTTTCTCCCTGATTAGTAGATTAGTAAATTCTTCCAAAAAATGTTGCTTTTAAGCATCGTATGATTTGAAGGTGAAGGAGTCCCGTGTTGTACGCTGCTTTTTCCAGAAGCTGCCTGATCATCATGAAATCGACGTTCCTTATTGTCATTATCTGCCTTTTTCTTGATGTGGCAGAAGCGGGCCGCAGGAGGTATGGGCTACTTTCCAAATAGCGTGGTTATCACTCAGTCTTTAGAAGCGGCTTCCACGTTGACTGTAGATATAAAACGATAATGCGCTAAAAGACAAGGTGCACGTACACCGAAGACCAAGTGGTTTTTCTTGCATATATACTCTATACACACGCACATACCCCCCAAATGGCTGACCTCGATGTGGCGCAAGTGTTCGCGACTACCTTCGTAACAAAACTGAGAACAACCGTTTGTCATACAGCGTTCCGTGTGGTGCCATGAGATTTCTTGTTGAGTAAAGCTTACATGTGATAGTCAAGTTGGACGCTAGCTTGCGAGAGGGCTTCGAACCGACGACGTATGCACTTTCAACTGTATGCCTTCGCAGACTCTACGCTTCTCTTAAGGCGAGGTTGAGGTGTCCACCGAGATGTGAGGCGGTTACTTCGCCATTTCCTTTCCTTAAAAACCAATTTTCGCATCAAAATTATGATGCAACTTTCATCGTACATCTTTGCGGGTGGGGTCCTAGATTTCTCCTCCTATATATAGCATGCGTCTCTTAGCTCGCGACCTGTATTCCAACTGAGTGTTGATGCGCTGATACGTAGATGCGTAAAGCGAGCGCTAGGACTACCTGAGTGTACATCCACCGAGAGACTCTTGTCGCTCGGTGTGCACAGCACTTGGTCAGAAATGGCAGAAGCGGTGCGTGTAGCTCAGATACAGAGGCTCAGCGGCACAAAAGCTGGCCGGGCGCTGCTCGACAGGGTTCGAATAGCGCCCAGTGGGGGATCTCCCCCAAAGCTTGAGTTGGACAGAAACGTCAGGGAGAGGTTGGTAATACCACCGTTACAGAGGAACACGCACCCTGAACACAATGCTGCTAGGAGTGAAAAAAGAGCGGAGGCCATTGGCCGACGCTACAGCTGCATGCAGCACAAAGTGCTGGCGTACATAGACGCGGCGCGCGGGCGAGACCGCAAGGCGGTCGCCATGGTAGCCGACGGACAAGGGGAATCGGTTACGGCCGCAACGATTAACCAGAGCGGCCGAAGAGGCGGAAGAAGTAGCAATAGCGCTGGCTTGCGTGAGTACGCAAGCAAAATTCATAATCAGCGATAGCAAAACTGTCGTCCTAAATTTCAGCAAGGGCATGATTTCGCCCTCTGCGGCGATAATTTCATCACAACGGAACATTGCAAGAGCGATCAGGTTATTCTGAACGCCTGCACATGCCTCCTTCTCTGGCAACGAGGCGGCACACGAGCTAGCCCGAGGTATTTACCTCCAGACTGGTTAGGGACCACTCGACCAAGGTAGCGGAGAGCGCATGGTAAAATTCGGAGAGATTGCACAGGCTGGCGTCACCGCCAGACGCGTCGTTAGATAATAAACAGGCGATAGCCGGGAGGCGGCTATACATACCCGAATCCAGTTCCCGTGAACGCAGTGTTCCCCGAATTAAGATCGGCTCAGTGTCAACACTGCGGCGAGAGGGGGTCCCTCGACCACATTGTCTGGAAATGCTCTTTTACCCCGGGAAGGGAACTGAATACCGATAGCCATGTAGCCTGGGAAGCCCTGCTGAGATGCTCGGACCCCGAGACCCAGCGGAAACTCGTCCGACTGGCTGAGGAGGCCACCGAGGAACAACACATCCCGGCCAACATCCAAGGCGGAGTCTCCCCCTGAAATCCTCGGCCGCAGGCCGAGGATGTTGGGGCGCGCACTTCCTCTGTTGGACAATAAATATTTGTTCTCTCTCTGGAATGTTTCACTCGGACCTTTGTGGATTCACCGTTTGTTGAATCAGCGCTCAGAGGCGCGTCTTCGTTTCATTTCCCAGTGCGAAACCTGCGTTGAGGTCGGACGCTTACGGTGACACACCAGTGCCTTCGCCTTCACAGCTCGTAAGCAGTCAAGTATTATTTGAATTTTTTAAATGCCGATCCCGCAACGCGCGTTCATTTTGGCTAAAGTTTCGGAACCCTCCCAACTGTCGAGAAGCCCCTATAAATCAGCCTCATTACTGCTCGCTGACATTTAAGCGACGGACTCCTTAATGTCGAACTTGGAGAATAATTTTTTATTAATATCCAGGCGTGACGCTTTTTCCCTGATTAGAGAAATTCTTCGAAAAAGTGGTGTGTTTAAGCATCGTATGAGTTAACGGGGAAGCAGTCCCGTGTGCTTTGTCCAGAAGCTGCCTGATCATCATGAAATCGATATTCCTTATCGTTATTCTCTGCCTTGTTCTTGGTGTGGTTGAAGCGGGCCGTAAGAGGTCAGGGCTAATTTCAAAATAGCGTGGTTTTCACTCAAGTCTCTAGAAGCGGTTTCCACGTCGATTGTACATTGAAAAACTATAATGCGCTAAAAGATAACGTGCGAAGACATAAGAGCAGAATATATGCGCGTAGACTGAAGGCCAAACTTGAAAGACATCACACAGTATGCCAGCTTCAAATTTGCTCTAATAGCCCAGGGCATGCTTCACGGGCACGTCACCCTCGCCGCGAGGTTTAGCCTCGCACTCACCTTCAATGCTGACTGCCTGGCTCGGAGGTGCATTCCTCTACTGTCGTCGGTCGATCGTGACTGTAATGGCTTCTATGAGTGTCCGCTGGAAGGTGAAGACGACAGCAACCCACTGGCAACGGGCACAAAGCCATATCAAGGAGCACTGCCGCCTGTACTGCGGCGAAAGAAAGTTCGTATGCTAGCCTCACCGAAGGATTAACGGCGGTCTGACGGTCCATTTTCCACTCGCGAGTCAGCTACTTGCGCATGCGCGTTACTGTCAACTACAGAACTTTTAAAAGGCAATCGGTCTATCTGCGTTGTCGCACTTATCAGCGCTAGAAAATATCCCGTGGGATGCAGAGGCGAAGAACAGTGACATGTGCACTTCGCCGCGCCGCTGCTTCCATGGGCAGACGACGCATCGTCATGTTCGTGCGGCCAGGCGTTTTTTTCCTTTTTGTTATCGTTGTCTGCCTCTGGCCCTTCCAGATGAAGTGATATCAACACTTCTTTAATCACGCAAGTTTCGCCATGCATGCGCATGCTAAAGCTTGGGCTGCTTAGGAGACGTTTTCCGTTTTTAAACAAGCGGACTGAAAAGAGGGGAATAATTTTTGCTTTCCTTCGTGTTAATTTGAAAACCCAGTCGGTTATAACTACCACAGAGTGAACGAAACGCCTTCAATGACCATAGGAGACAGCTGTGCATGATACATACAAACGGAGAGAAGCTGTATAAACCTTTTCAGGGAACATTGGCCTTTTTGAGGGCAGTCATATTTCCTCCGAGCTGTGCTAGCAGCGTTCTGCCTTACGGATTTCATACGGCCATCTACTGCGCATGCGTATCACAGTCCAAGGCGCACGCGCGATCATTCACGCTGCAAACAGTGAAAATGTCTATACGCCTCGATTTTTCTTATTTCTTCAAGCGGCTCTAGACAGGCAGCGCTGTTAGCTCTTCGTGCGTTCCTCTCACTTGCTTGATTGCTTTCTGCTAACGTCTATGTGACGGATTCACCGTCCTAAACGACGGCGGGAGGCTCTTTTTGCATCGTCTATCTGCAATGAGTTGCAGTCGCCGAGCTTCAAGCTGGCAAGGAGGAAATAATGTCTCACCTCTGAACTCGCGAGGACACCTGTACCTTCTCCGACTAGGAAGACATGGAGTACAATAGTGGATACACCGAGGTCGCGAACCGACTTTCAGAAAGGAAGCTCTGCAGGATTCCGTGGGCGTACAGGCCTGAAGTCGTCGAGCGTTCCAGCATATACCAGTTGCAATGGACAAGCATTATCGTACACCTTAAGAGGGTGTCGCGAAAGCGCCAGATTTGAATCCCTTCGCCCTTCGACAGACAAACGTATACAACGTCTCCTAAAGAGATGGTTCCTGGGAAAGTTGAGGAGGTCCGCATCAACACCATGGAGAATGTCCTTTCTGATGATGTGTTCAAACAGACAACCTTGGACACCCTTAAGTTCCTATCGAGCTTCGGCAGTAATGGGGGGCCCATTTTTCGCCGGCGGAAGTACAACAGCAGCCGTGATTTCCGGCGTCGACGTAGACATTAAATGGTGACTAACCGAAGCTGACGTAATCTAGTGTGCGCATAACTAGCATTCACCACTTTCGACGGTCAAGGTGTGTGAAGGTCGTGTTTGAAGGGGAGATTTTGCCGCCGCGTGTAAAGGTAGAGAACGTTAAGTTGGGCGAGTTGGTATAGGTTCATGGTTGAAAAACAGCGCACAAAAGACTAGACAAAATAGTAAAGGCGACGACAGGACAAGCGCTGAAAAGCGCTTGTCCTGTCGTCGCCTTTACTCTTTTGTCTAGTCTTTTGTGCGCTGTTTTTCAACCATGTAAAGGTAGAACTGTAGAGGTCCTCCCATATGTGCCTGCGGCCTTTGGAATGCCGCAAATGTCAGAGGCGGGCGTCAACGCTGCGAGCAGAAGCATGCAGGGCAACATGTCTTCGTTGCGCCGGCATGCCCATGGTGGAAACGTGATGGAACACCTGAGTCAACCGAGGGGCTGTCCAAAGCTTAAAACGGCAATGGCAGCGCTAAATAAAATGGTCAGGGGTAGCTCCACATGCAAGGGGGCGCTAAATTCTTTCGTCGCAGCAGAACACACTCACGCAAGCAACACAAGTCGGCCACTGCAGACGTGTGAGCTACACATGCGAAAATGCATCCGCTTTCGAAAGCATGCAGGCAGAGTAACCCCTTCAGAAGCAACACCCCCTGAATGCTGCAGAAGGAAGGAAATAACCCATTTCCTTGACAGGATGCAGCCATTTCACATGGCTCCGAAGACAGCTGATCATATCAGTGCTAAGCTGTAAGTACGACTTTTGCCTTAAGCTCTGCTTTCGATTTGAGAAGTGGTATCCCTACGGATACCACTTCTCCACTTCACCACTTCTATAGATACCACAACTCGTATAGCAAGCACATACGAGTTTGCACATTCAATATCGCGACGGCATGCAGATCGGCCTCCATGCAACTAAGCTGCGGCACGTTTCGATAAAGCTAAACAGCACTACCACCAATAAATGGGAAATTATCGGGGATATTTCATTGAACATTACGTTCCGAATGTAGCCTTCATCTTTTGGTGCGGCGGCCCTTCCTTAGCTGGCGATCGTATCGCATGCCGGATGATCGGAGATACTGAAGAATTTGCTCTTCGGTGGGCACAGCAGCCTGCCTCGGACTTCGCACCCCCCCCCCCCCCCCCCATCAGTCAGCCGTAGAAATTCTCCAGATGCCAGGTGCTTCCCAGGACACGCCATCGTCGACAGATTCCAACAAAACGTGCTCCGCAGCGGTATTCAGTCCGGCCGGGTTGGGCGTGCAGTACCCTTCCAGTGAGCTTCCAGCGTTGTATACACGAGGTGGCAGCACAGGAAAATGAAAAAGGCCGATTTGGGTATCGATATAACCACGGGAACGATGTGACGTCACATCCACCGTAAGTCGTTACGGCATAGTGTCCTCGGCTTTCGCTTCAACACTTAGATGCAAAAGTGTCCTCGCAATTTTCGCACCGGTTTGAGAGCAGCGGTGTTGAATTGATAACGAGACACGTTGCAGACAAAATGTTTTCATAACTATTTAATACGTGTGCTTCGTGGTCGAAATTACTCGCTCTCGGCGCAGACCCTTACCAGTTTGCATTACGTGCATTTGTCAGACTTACTACGAGACAAAAGTTACCACAATATCCGTGCTCTGTGCGCCGTGTCACCGTAAACGAACCAGCGGTTGAGGCGTGCAAATTTTTAAAAGCCTTCATGATAAATATGCACAATGCTGTATATAGGCAACGGCTTAGAGAACGTAAAATTCATGAACGAAGTAGAAGACATTGCACGAAAATTTGCGGATATCCTGCACTTATTCCAGAGCAGTGTTCGTTAATCTGGATATCTAATTAGACCTCCTTCAATGCTGTTTGGCGACTTAATTTGAGGATATGTTCGAGCAGTAACTTTTACACGCGAGACATGCCCGGAAATTCTGGACAAAAGCATTTTTCAACAGGAGTTTTAAAGCTATTTTTTCATATACAGTTGAACCTCGTTATAACGAATTAGTTGAAGAGGCCCGACGATTACTTCGGTATAGCCGTAGCTTCGTTAAAAGCCGTTTCGGTATGATCGAGCGCTTTCAGGGCAACGTTAAGGTTTTATTTGTTTTTTGTTTTTTGAAGCGCATACAGAGAAAAAAACATCGCTCGGTACCTCTTTCATCAATGAAATTATGACGGGGAAAGAAGGTTTTCTTCATTGCGATAGTGCCAGGGTTCGAACCATGGTACGCAGTGGCAAGTTACGCGTGACAACTACACACGTTAGCGGCTTGCCACGACTGCCGTGCTAATAATACGTGATACAGGCCATAATAAAAGAATTGAGACGCCCCTTTCATTCTTTTTCTTTTCTATTGCTTCCATGTGCCTCACGGTGCCGTTGAGGTTTCTAGCGAAACGAGACACAGGTAAAAACTCATAATTTCCTCAGCAGCGGTCATTTTTTGTAAGAATTCAACGTACTCACGACTACTCACGAGTACGCTTGGAGTGATGGCGCCGCCTATCAGCATTCCATGCAACTACACTAAGCGTTGTTTTTTCTCCTTTCTAGGTGGCGCCACGAGTACCGTAGCTTACCGTAGCTTATTCGTATTCGGTTTCACGTGTGCGCTGGTGCTTGTGGCTGCGTTGCTGGCCGTAATATTTATTGCTGAAGTTTGCTGGTAAATATTGGCATCGTTCATTGCAAAGTGGAATAACACAGCGTTTCTGACACCGGAAGGGCCTACTGAGCACTTGCGTGTCTGATAGATTGCCGAGAAACAGGGCTTACGAGTTGGTGCAACTGTGTGGTTCTTTCTGAGGTGACGCCTCTAAAGCCAAGCTAAGCTCCCTTTCAGTTTTGTAATAATATTAGGTCATTCTGTTAATCTGCTGGTTTCCGGATTATATATCAGATGTAGATCGCATTAGTGTTCAAGTTTCTGCGCTGTGTACAAGTTGATTGTACCATCTACGAGCGAAGCAAACGCTTTTGGTCGCAGATCGCCGGGCCGGTGTCACGTTACACTATGCCGGGAAACAACAAGAGAAGTGGGAAGAAGTTGGCGTCCCAAGACCAGCAGAGGGTTCGGGAGCTGCTCGATGAAGTCTTGGACAGTGAGTGCTGCACTGTATCCGTGTAGTGCCGCTTCGGCAATTCATTCGGGCTGCGCGAGATTGCGTTGCGTGTGTCGTACGAATATGCAAATGATCTAGCGTTCTCGCTCCAGGGTGCACAACATTGCCTTCTGGGGATTCGAAGAAGGAGTGGAAGGACTTCTTGGAAGTTCAGAAGTTTCTGCAAGAGGTCCGAGAACTAGAAAAACGTGAGTGTGTGGTGTGTCAGCGCAATGAAGCGTCCCTGAATGCGTCGTTGCGTACTACTTGCCGGCGCGTTGTGTTAGTATGTTGGAGGCATTAGAATTGCCAAGGGCTTTTTTTTTTTTTTAGAATGTGTTGATTTTCGAATTCTGCAACTGCGTATAGTGGCAAAGTCTCATGTTTGTGGAGCGTAATTTAAAAGGTACTGTTTTCATACGGTGCGTTTCAAACAAGTATACAAGAAACGAAAATTAAGTTGTGGTTTCATGGAAACAATTGTTTCTGTTCAGAATCTGTGGCGGTTATTGTAGAAAACAAAACACGATCATGTTCACTTCATTATACTATGGTTCTTGTTCTTGTGTTCTTGCTCTAACCTTTAAGAAATTTCAGTTCAAGGATCCTAACTGTTGCTTTTAATTATTTGGTGGTAGGCTCATCTTTACGTTTTTTTGCGGGGAAGTTATGTGAAAGATGGCACCATTAGGCTGTCATCTTTTTGTTGGCATATAGGGAGAATATGAGGATGACTATGGGAATGTATCAAGGAGACAGAAATATGTCAGATGCTGTATTCAGCTTAGCATTTCATATTCCCGAGTTTTAGTTCCACAATGCTTCATTTATGCTTTGTGCAAAGCTTTTTTGGTAAAAGGTTCTGGGGCATACAACTCGTAAAGACAGGTAGGACCTGTGTATGTCCGAAACTGCAGCCTCTGGACATATGTTTATAATAATGAAAATGACTCAGCCACGAAAGCACACAGCAGGAGTGACCATGCTTTTCGTATCTCCCTCCTAAAACGTCCTTTAGAGCTGTACAGTAGCGAGCTGTGGTGCCATACCATTCAGCAACATAACCGGAATTTTCCCAGAGATAATGCATCACTGTTGCAGTTACCTCTACAATAAAATATTGTTTATATTTGCTGTGCTATAAACTGTGAATGACTTTCAGTTGTAAAATACAAGTCATTCTGTCATCATGCCATTTCTTGGTTCATGTCTTAGAGCAAAAACGGCTGAACTAATTAAAAAGTATAGGGTTGAGCTAGTCTGGAGAATAGGGTTGAGGGTTTAACAGTGTTTGGTGCAATGCTGTTCTCTTTAGGCAGTTTGTGAATAGCATATGCAGCCTTGCATATGCTAAACATGAGCAATTTGCGGGACATTGCACTGTTTGTCACAACCGCACTTTTATTCAGTGTACACAAATAGAGGTGCTGCAATATTGGATTAGATAAAATTGGATGCTGCACCTAGTGGCGCCATCTGGTTTTCAGAGCATGAATCACTTTTGTCAACAAACTGACGCTCCTCTTTAAATTTAGCAGTTGAAGCACCATCACTCTAATAAAAAAAATGCATCGAATTTCTCGCTCATAGGGTATGTCATAGGCCAGATGAGGCAAAACAAAAGTCCCATGCCCCATTTATGCCAGTGAACGCACCGACAAATGCACTAACAATCACGAATTTACTCTGCAGCTAGGGGTCCTTGTACAAAGCACACCGGCATGTTTGAAATTATATTTTAGAGTACTCAGGAGTCACGCTTTCTAAGCTCAAAAAATAGTGTTCGTAATGCAAGCACACAGAAGGGCTTGCTTTAAAATAGTGTTTGGCACATGCGCATTACCAAGCATGCTGTTTTTTAGCATGTGTTTTATCTCTGCGTACGTCTCCTACACCATACTAAAACGGCCTTTTTATTCAGTTAACACAAACAGTGAATTAAAGAAAAATACTAGCACAAAACCTACCTCCTTCTCTCTGAATATTCCATGAGAAGCAATAAATTTATGTCTTAAATCAAAGATAAACTATGTGCTGTTAATGAATTCAATTTTTACCTCATATAATCACCCTTCTATTCTTATGATCTGACTTTTTCACTTTGGGGATTGGGTTATCTTGGTTTTGGCAATTTATGTATTGTTGTTAAGTTTAAAAAAAAGATATTTTATCATTTTTATTTCTGCCTTTGTCTTGTTTCTTCGAATCATAATCATGATTCTTAGCAAATCCGAGGCTCTTTTTGCTTTTTGTGATTTTTGGTTGCTGTTGATAGTGTATTGTTGAAGGTGCTAAAGTACTCCAGATCATAGTGCATAGCTGAAGGTGCAAAAATACTCCTGAAAGCATTTTGTTTTTCATGTTATTTTTCATGTTTTCATGTCAGAGGCAGTTCTAATTCAAAAAAAAATTTCTAATCAAGTTTGAATTTGTGTCATCCTTGCTGCATTTCCCTGCTTCCTAATTTTTGACACAAACCATTTTGTACTTGTCCGTATTTTCAGCCCTAGTGCCAGAGTTGCCGAAGCGAGCAAACAAGTGGCCTGCTTTCCTCAAGTGGTGCTCTGAGAATGGTGCATATCTTGGCAATGTGACTATAAAAGACCTACCTGATGGTGACTATGGCTTGGTTGCTGAAGAAAACATTGAGGTGATGGGAACCTCTCACTTGTATTTGCAGGAATTAAATGTGGCAACAGCAAAGCACTCTTGTCTATCGTGGGCAAAAAATGTCAACTTCGACCCATATTTTGAATTAGGCTAATTGTAGTGTAGGGTATGCTGGTCGATGGTAATTTACATGAATCTTGCTCTCAAAGAGGTCCTAGCTGTATTTCGGAAGATGCGTACTGTTTGGAAGTGCGAAATATATGGACATGAAAAATGCACCTGTTCACTTACCGATGTTTATGAGAACACGAAAACTGTCAAAAGTAACTAAAATATGAAAGAGAGCTGCAGAAGTGAGGAAATGCAGAAAATGAAAGCACTACAAACGTGGCTGCACAGTAAATTATGAGAAACACTTTTTGCCCTGTTACAGTTCTGTTATGTATAGAATTCAGTCATTGTGCAGTATTAGTTACATGTGGCAAACTGGCCAGTGTTTTAACGTTAGGCTGAATGAGCATGAGAACGCATTTGCAAAGGTCATATATGTTCCTCTATTTCAGCACACTGTCATTTTAACAGTCATTCTGGGGCTTTCGAGTTTTTGATGAAAATGCTGCCATTTTTAAGCATGGAATAGTTGAAGCATATTATATCGCTAATTTAGTAGTTGACAGGAATGTGAGCTGCGGTTTCATCTGTCTTGCAATATCTGATGTGAATTTTTTCTTGGCATCTTGTACATTAGGTGAAAAACTTTTTTTCTATTTTAGTTTTGTTGTTTTTTGTTGTGTATTTCCTCACTTCTGTGGCTGCCATTTCAGGTTTCAGTTTTGTTCCTTTTGTTTTGGTGTCGCAGTAAGCAGTCGTAAGACTGTTTTTTTCTGTGTATACTTTTGTATTTTTCATGTCCTTGTATTTCACGCTTCCAAGAAAAATGACTTTATACCAACTTGCCCAGATTTCATTTTTAACTTGGGAGCATATTTAGCCATGGTGGCATGCACTGCGCTTGTCCCGTGCTTGTGTTCTTCTGTTATGTGTTGTTTTAGCGCAATATAACATGGCTTATGTAGGCGATCACCAACTAGCCCGACAACAGCTCTTGTTAAAGCACTGGTAAGAGTTAAAGCACATGTATTTTCTCCATATTTCAAATGGCAATGTTGAATGCAATTAATGTTGCATGTTTGCTAGTTATTTTCTTATCGGTATTGATTTCGAATCAGTGCAATATTGTTAGTGGTACTGCTTTGCTTTGCATGACCTGATGTGTGTTATTAATCTTGCAGGAGAACAGCCAGTTCCTCGGTATACCCATGAAACTTGTGATGACTACCGTTGCTGCTAGAAAGTCAAAACTTGGCCCTCTGTTAAGAGACGACCCCATCATGAAGAGCATGTCTAATGTGGCTCTGGCCATCTTCCTCATCCTAGAGCTTTCTCTTGGAGAATCATCTTTCTGGCACCCTTACATATGTATCCTTTTTTTGTGTGGGTTTTTTGTTGAGTTGCAAAACACGTCTACATCCTCGTTATATGGCTGATATACACTTTGTCTTCGTTCTGAATATATGGCTGGATGCATGTGCTGTGTTCTGAATAATAAGCCTGGCCTGGGCATGAAAATGTGCACTTAATTTTTGTTTATTCTCTTTTTATTTCCATCTGAAATACTGTAAGAAATCGTGCCTGCCCTTTGCCTCGTACATAGCTGAAGAGAAAGTGGTAATAGATTTGTGCATGACATTCCTTAACAGTAGCATGCAGCTGTTCTTCCAGAATCGTTCAACACTGTGCTCTATTTCAGCATAGAAGAGCTTGAGCTTCTTTCTGGATCAACTGTTCTTGGTAGGTTTTGAACAGCGCGCTGAAGGTTGGATGTTATTATTGCATGTTTCCATGAAAAAGAGATGAAAGAAAATGTGAACTTACTCATATGAGTGAAAACGTGGTTGCAAAGAATGGACACGTGTCTCTCAGTGCTAATGGTTCTTATAATGGGCTCTCTATATTTCCCATACCTTAGATCTGTAACCGAGCTACAAGAATTGAAATTTTTATTTTTGATGCTACATTAATGTTTTCTGCAAAAAATTTAGGATTTACTTCACGGATGTCTATTCTTTCATTACAGATGAAGCCTTGAAATTGCACAGGAGTATTGCCAGGCAGTATGCATACTTTCACAAAATTTTCAGGGTGAGTTGCTTGACTGACTCACTTTTTATTACGTCTAACCTTTTGAATGCTGTTATGTGCTGCTCAACAGACATGCGTGTCAATGCACTTTTTGTTTGTGACTCGGTGCAACGTTGAAGCCATTACAAAACTTCAAAACGGGGGAAGGTATTTGTGGGGGGATAGTATTTCACGTGGGTAACATTAAATATTGAGAGGCGCCGTGTTTCTGTTAGTCTGTGCGTACTTACTCGATACGCCTGTTCACACCCCTCGGATTAAATAAAAATGCAGCTCAGGTTGGTGTCTGAGAGCCTTTTTAGCAGCTCATAAATATTAGAAGACAGCGTGAGTGGGCTACTTCTTACAAGTTTTTATTTTGTGACAGACACACCCACTTGCAAAGAGTCTTCCTTTCAAAGACTACTTCACATATGATCTGTACAGGTAAGTCAAAAGTTCCACTTTTTCAAATGGTTGTGCTGTTCCATAGTAATACACTGCAAAGTCAGCACCATATGATGTGAGCAAAGTATAGGTTGTGCAAGTAGCAGCTCCTTTGAGCTCTCAGGTAACTTGAAGGGTAATGTTTGTAGGGAAACTGGGCTATCATTTCTGCAAAACAATCTGCGTGTTCTAGTTACATTTGCAGAAAATATACACAGGTCTTATGACTTCACTACGCATCCAACACTGACTGTGGCTTGATGCTGCAAGGATGCCTGTGTCTGCAGCAAGTGCAAAAATAGTAATAAAAGTGATGCTCACGCATTCACAGACTGGGCATTCATTGGGGGCATTGAATAACTGTGCTTGGGTAGTCAACTTTCTATTCTTGGGTGTTGTCATTGGCTGTGATACTCGATATATCACAGCCCACGAGCTTGTCACATGTGAAAACAATTGTTTTTACTTCTGAAAACTACTACAGAATTAAATTTGCTGTCCTTACTTGTGCAGAAATACTGGCAGCTCCCATTCCTTTTCACTAGTCCTGTGTGAATTGCGGTTTTTTGGTTCAAAGTGAATTAGAAGCGAGTAGTAATTTTCTTAGAAAAATTTCGAATCGAAATTTTCGAATACATCTTGCCCACAAAAGATTTAATGTCACGGTAGGCATTTTCAGAAAGAAATTTTTTGAACACACAAGTTTCCTACATGAAAAAAAAAATTGCTTTGAAGCTTTGTCCACTTTCTGCAAAAATTGCTTACATCTGCTGATCTTGATTGCGATCGCATCGCTGCGCAGCTGTTTCTTCTAAGCCGTGACTTCGTGGACAGCTGCAAGGCGTGGACCGTGCGCCTGCGCACCCAACGCTACCCGGCGTCAAACATTAGAATCATGCGTTTCATGCTATCTCTTTGTGCTCGCGCCATCGCTGGTTAGCGAATTTCACGCTGAGGGGAGCGGCAGTCAGCTCAGACTCGACCCCAGGAAGCAAAGCGAGCCACGCGCCCCCCAATTGATGCGAGCCGCCGTGCCGGTTCCGTCACGTGCATCCGCTTGTATCGCGGGCGCAGTCACGTGAAAGTAAAGATCCGGGCGCCGCACTGGCGCCTGCTCGCGTCTGCTGCCGCGCGCATGCGCAGATTGGCTCCGCGCCGTACGTGTGGGCGTGCAGGCAATGTGTCCATGGAGTACGGGGTTTGTCTACGTGCGCGCCGCGGTGCCATCCCGGAGGAGGCAAGTTTAACCAAAACCGAATACTTCAAGATCTCGAATCCCAAACCTTCGGACCGAATCAAATGTCAAAATTCTTTAGTATTCGACAGAATATTCGAAATTATCGAATATTCGCGTAGGCCTACAAGTTTTCACTGCTGCAAAAATAATTAGCAAAATTTGCAAGAAAAAGCACACTCGATCTTTTTCAGTTTGAACGCAGATTTTGTGTCCTGTATCATGCTGTGTACTAAGAGGTCCATTTGCTGCTTTTAAGCATGGAAGTATTCCCTAACACCCCTGGCAAAGCAGCCTTTTTGGCAGCAGCGTATGCCCAGTGACTGACATTGCAGACGTGCCATGAGATCGCTTAGGCCTCGTCACTGTCGCGTCGCGTACAACTCCTCGCGCGAAGGAAGATAGTAGACTAGGAGCACGAATTAATGCCTTCACAGCCGCCGCGGTGGGTCAGCGGCTATGGTGCTCGGCTGCTGACCCGAAAGACGCGGGTTCGATCCCGGCCGCGGCGGCTGGAATTTCTTTGGAGGAGAAATTCTAGAGGCCCGTGTACTGTGCGATGTCAGTGCACGTTAAAGAACCCCAGGTGGTCGAAATTTCCGGAGCCCTTCACTACGGCGTCTCGCATAGCCTCAGTCGCTTTGGGACGTTAAACCCCATAAACCAACCTAATGCCTTCACACACTGCAGTCACTATCGTCCGAAACACACATGGACACTGCGGCTTCTGCGGCGCATTTTTTTTTGTATCAACTGTGCATTTCGGTTAGATTTAGGCGCCAGCAGCGATCACGCAATCGAACTTCTACCGAATGGTCCTTGCCTCACGGTCTCCTTTTCCCTGCGAGCCGCCATCTTGACCATGTTCTTCATCACCCGGATGTTCTTGTGCGTAGTCTGGTATTTCTTGCGGCGTTCGCGACGCTGACGACAGCGGCACACTACGAGGACCACAGCGAAGAAGGCAACGGCTGCGACGATCATAGCGGCGCACATGACCAGTGTCATAATGGTAGACGCGGACAGTGCCGTGGCTGCGGGACTGGTCTCCTCGACTCCCTTGGTGGTGTCATTGGTCGCCAGCGTCCTGTTCGAGTTTGGCTCCGCCTCTGTGGACAGGAGTGTTGGGGGATTTTGGCGAATGTGTGCCTCCGAACCGCTCGCGTCTATGCCGGTCTTGCCGTGGTCTCTGCCCTGACTCCTGTTTGTCTCTGGCGCCGAGGGCGTGTCTTGATGACGTGGTACGAGACCCCCGGCGTCCACGAAGTAGACATGGAAAGGTGGGTGCAGTGCCTTGGCGAGGGCGGGGCGACCTGGTTGATGTCCTGGTCGGAATTCGCTCGGCGGTAGTGGAGGAGGGGGAAACGGAGCAGCCTCCGAAATGCCGGGGTCGTGTCCTGCAGAGAACGGTTTCGCCATGATTACGAAATGTGAAACATTGAACCATTGGGCCGGATTAATGCGGTCATCCTACCTGAATAGCAAGATGGAGGCTGTAACACGAGTCAGAACAAGAGCGCGCGGGTAAAAGCGACTGAAAACTTGACGCGGTTTACTGCATCGGAGCAAATTTTTTGGAGCTATAGAACAAGAAAGAGGCACGTAGATGGAAAAAAAGGAGCTGAAGTCGATTTGAAAGGTGAAGCGACCAAGCGAAGTATACTGTTCACATTTAAGGAGTACAGACGCCCGACTTATGGGTGCGTGTTTTCTTCTTTGTAATAAGGCGTACGACATTATTATACACGGATTACCACGGGGCATCCTCCTACGGCTGCTAAATAATTTAAAATCGAATTTCTTGTGCTGTTTCGGTTTCGGTTTCAACCGCCGAACGATAGCGGTGACGTCAGATAGAGGTAATGGGTCAAGTGATGCATGAAAAACTGCAATATAATCGGTGCTTCCGATTATCTTGTCATTCCGTCTCTTGGGGAAGGCTGGCTTCAGCACTGAAGTGAATTAAAACTCTGAAGCAGCGATTATATCGCAGTTTTTCATGCCTCGCGTGCCCTATAACCTCTCTGTGACGTAACAGCCATCGTTAGGCTGTTGAAACCGAAACATCATGAAAGAAAAATTCTATTATGAATTACTGAGCGGCCGTAGGCGAATACCACATGGTGATTCGTGCATAGTAGTGTCTTCCGCATCACTGTAAAGAAAACATGCCACCGAAATTAGGTGTCTATGCTCCTTTAACCCAATATGTGTGCCCCACATGTGGGGCATTGTTTCTTCGCTCTAATTCGGAGTTTTTATTTTTTTCATAAAAGGTCGCGCCTCTAAGGTTTCTTTCTGCAAGCCTTGCGCTGCGCGCGTTTTGTTTTGCCTCGTGTTGATCGCTGTGACATCGAAGCACTGATGCAGTGGAAAGAGTAGGGGTCCCATGAAGCAGTGGGAGCAATGAGCACATTTGACCGCATCAACCGCATTGTCATTCCGCAACAAAAACAAAAGTTGTGCGTATTGTTACGAGAAAACACTCGTTGGGAGACATAGCATTGGAGTTTATGTTAAATGTTTTACCATAAGCAATATTCGGAGCGCATTTGTGTAGGGTCTTGCATACGGACGTCTGAAAACCTGTTGAGAAAACATTTTTTTTCTAAGAAAAAGGAAATTTTTGAAACTCTTAAGTGAAGTAACTATTCTGGACTGAGAAATATTTCAATTGTCATTTCTTGAAGTTCAGGCATATATGGGTTAGCTTGAAAAGCGATTAAGCGCTGAGAGGCAGCGGTACTGCTGGACATAAAACGAAACGACTGATGCCCCTCAAAGGCCTTCCTTCCATGGTGGTATCGACCGATTTTCATGAACACTTGGTTATTTCGATTGAACCGTGGTTATTCCCCTTTAGTGTCGCGTTAGCTAGTCCAAGGGGATTAACCGCGGCGTCATGAGAATCGGTCGACGCCAGTGGCTGGAGGGTCTGCTTTGAGGAGCACCTACCGCTTCATTCTTGAATTGTAGCCGACTATAGCAACTTGTTCGTGCGGTGCAGTGATTAAAAACTAAGGTGGCTCTTTTTTAGCGCGGAGTTGACCTCGCTAAGACGACAAATTTAAATATCCTTGAATCTTGTAGCAAGCATATGTGCGAAGGGAGTTCGAAGTTTAACATAATCTAAGCAGATTTTCAGCTGAGCTCAAAGTCGTTTTCTTGTGCCAGCTGTTGTACGAAAGGTCTAGCATTGAAAGCTTCATTGATTTTGCTTGTTGTGGAAGGCGCTTTATGGGGGTTTAACGTCCCAAAGCGACTCAGGCTATGCGAGACGACGTAGTGGAGGGCTCCGGAAATTTCTTCCACCTAGGATTCTTTAACGTGCACTGACATCGCACAGTACACGGGACTCTAGAGTTTAGCCTGCGTAGAAATTCAACCGCCGCGGCCGGGATCGAACCCGCGTCTTCCGGGTCAGCAGCCGAACACTATAACCACCGCGGTGTGTCAGCGGTTATGGTTATGGTGTGGAAGACAAGTTTGCAACACAATTTAGAAAATCGTTGCCGAGCTTCGGAATACGAACCGTGCGGAGGTTGCCGTGTGGTGCTGCTGGTTTGGGTACTCGTCTTGGGGTACAGGTGCACAACGAGGTTACGTCCTGTGTAAGAATGCATGGGTCCTCCAGTGGGCGAAGGCTTGGTTGTCTCAGTAGATTGACTGACCATTGCACCAGTTAGAGCCGTTAAGAAGCACGCCGTGCCCGCCAGCGTCTGCCGCGCTGTCCTGGACTTCATACTTCCTGTAGTGTCCCCGGGTGCTTGCTGCCAGCGAGGTGTTGGATGGCTTCTTGGATCGCTTGGCGGCTGCGTTCCCCTGCCCCAGTTGTTCGCAACTGCCGCCTCTGAGATAGTGGGGCAAAAGAAGGCAGCACTCCCTTGAGATAAGGAGGCGATTTTATGTGCACTCGTTCGCTCATTTTATCCCCGCCACTGCGATAGGATGCACCGTACCAATGTGGCACTAGTGGCAAAGAACTTCACGCGTCTGTACGTCTCTCGTGGATTTATTCTTGGCACGTTCGATGGGCAATGAAAAGCACGGCTGCTTTAGGGTTCATTGCTTAAGCAATTTAATTTCTGTACTTTCTGAAGTTGTGAACATTAATTGCGAAAGCGTGTCCCTTAACCCTGTGGTACAGAATGTAAAAATGTAAGTTTTCACTTCTGCTCGCTGAACTGCATAAATTTTAGCCTACTTGAAGAAACGGCCTAACAGGAAGTTTGTCCTAGGTGAGAAGGCTAAGCCAGTTTCCTTTTAGCCGCCGCGGTGGCTCAGTGGTTATAGCCCGAAAGACGCGGGTTCGATCCCGGCCGTGGCGGTCGAATTTTGATGGAGGCGAAATTCTAGAGGCCCGTGTACTGTGCGATGTCAGTGCCCGTTAAAGAACCCCACGTGGTCGAAATTTCCGGAGCTCTTCACTACGGTTTTCATCATAGCCTGAGTCGCTTTTGGACGTTGAACCCTCATGAACCATAAACTAAGGCAGTTTCCCGCCTGACGAGGCCATCCGACACCTTTGAGAGCAGTGGCAACTATGGACTGTTGCGTCGGTTAGAGAAAATTGAAAAAAATTCTTTCGGCCTAACCGCTCGTTTCTTCGGGCTCAGATTTCGCACAGAGGTGCCATTTGGAGGTCAGTTTTGTCGGAGTACTTAGCTGATTCGGTCAAGAATAATCGGAAATCTCCATCGTCTGCGACTACGGCGAATCCAACAGAAGGTGAACCCAGCATACGCGTTGCCTTGCGACTGTGTGCAGAATTAACTTGCAGAAAACCAAAATAATGTTCAACACTCTCACAGGAGAACAGCAGTTCACAATTGGTAGCGAGGTGCTGGAAGTGGTAAGGGAATACGTCTACTTAGGGCAGGTAAGGACCGCTGATCCGGATGCCGAGAGGGAAATAAATAGAAGAACAAGAAGAGGGTAGAGCGCATTTCGCAGGTTCTCTCAGATCATGAATGACAGTTCAGTGATATCCTGGATCATGAGAGGGAAATAACTGGAAGAATAAGAATCAGGTGGAGCGGATATGGCAGGTTCTCTGAGGTCATGTATGGCAGTTTAGCAATATTCCTCAAGAGAGAAGTATACAGCAGCTGTGTCTTACCGGTACTCACCTAGGGAGCAGAAACGTGGAGGCTAACAAAAAGGGTTCAGCTTAAGTTAAGGACAACGCAGCGAGCTATGGAAAGGAAAATGATAGGTGTAACGTTAAGAGATCGGAAGAAGGCAGAGTGGGTGAAGGAACAAACGAGGGTTAATGACGCCCTAATCGAAATCAAGAGAATTGGGCTTGGGCAGCGAAGGCAAGATAACCGCTGGTCCTTAATGGTAATGGAGTGGATTCCAAGAGAAGGCAAGCATAGCAGGAGGCGGTAGAAAGATTGGCGGATGAGATTAAGTTTGCGGTAATACGATGGTCGCAGCTGGAAAGGGGTAGGGCTAATTAGAGAGGCATGGGAGAGACCTTTGCCCTGCAGTAGGCGTAGTCAGGATGATGATGATAACGACTGTATGCTAATGCTTCGTTTGGTTTGGTTTATTGGGGTTTAACGTCCCGAAGCAACTCAGGCTATGAGGGACGCCGTAGTGAAAGGCTCCGGAAATTTCGACCACCTGGGGTTCTTTAACGTGCACTGACATCGCACAGCACACGGGCCTCTAGAATTTCGCCTTCATCGAAATTCAGCCGCCGCGGCCGGGATCGAACCCGCGTCTTTCGGGTCAGCAGCCGAGCGCCGTAACCATTGAGCTACCGCGGCGGGGCGTATGCTAATACGTAGGTGTGGCATCAGAAAGCAAGAGAAAAGATTGAAAACAAAAATAAAAAGGCAGCAAAAATAGCAATGCTTTTCCATTCAAAGCACGTCAGTAGCCAAGTGCCGTTCGTAATTTCTGTTGCCTGTACCACCAGACGTTAACGTCACGAATCTGCTATTGCGTTTGGCATAGCTGACATAAAAGAAAACTCAGTGACGTATACGTTATCACTTAAGGATCACGTGACATTTTTTACCACTGTGAGGGAAGGAGGAACTTCTAACTTTAGCACTTGGTGATTGAGAATGGGGTGAGACCCACGCGATGTGCGGGTCTCCGGTTAAAGTGACAGCGGTACTTCGCGCCCTCTGTGGGGGAGAATTACTCCTGTCACGGTCGCTGGTTCGCTACCCGAGAAACGTTTAAGGTAAGGCAGTTTTCGTAGTCCGTCCAACTTGGACGCTGTGGTGCGAACGTCGAGACTGACTGGCGTGACGTCCGCGCCCAGCGACCTTCGCTGTCGCCAATTCTACGCTTATCCCGTAGTGTGAGCACGTTTTGATGGCGTCCCATTGTACCGCCGACCTCGCAGACATATCTTTATGGCGCGTATACTTTGTATGTGTGTTGGCCACTTAATGCCGTTTTTATATCGTTCGTACAGCAGAGTTGTAGATACGCAGGCGACACACGCTGTGGCATGCAGCAGATATGCTTGCGCTGCACTTTCGACTGCAGCGTGCCATTTTTAGACGTCTGCCTTCGTGGATGTATTCAAGGTGTTGCGAATTCCGCGGCGTTGTTAGCCGGGTCTCTGTAGCGTTGTACAAAACGCATACGGAGTAGTGATGCAAAACTATCGGAAAATTGACTATCGATAGTATCGATAGCTTTTTTGAAACTATCGATAGTGCTACTATCGATAGACTATCGATAGTATTATCGATATTCTATCGATAGTCTACTATCGATAGTAATACTATCGATAGTGTTGCAATCGATAGTATTACTAGCGATAGTTTCGCTATCGATAGCAAGACTATCGATAGTGAAACTGTCGATGGTAAGATTATTGCTCGTAACAACATTGATATTATGCATTTGTTGGCCAGCACTAAAACCAAAACATTTGCGATACCTGATTGGTTTCACGGTCTCATGAGGCTTAACGTCCCAAAGACTCAAGCTATGAGGGATGCCGCAATGGAGGTCTCCGGGCAAATTTCGACCAGCTGTGGTTCTTTAACGTGCAGTGGGACAGTTCGGAAAAATACCTGGAACTGCATCTGATGAATGAACAGCACAAGTTGTACTGGCTTATACAACAGTATCGTGCACTGCAGACGTCGTCTTGCTGACGTAACCGCTGCAGAAAGGCTTTTTGCACATATGCTTCGCAACTGGGACATTCGCACGCCAACATTTTATCCAGCAACTTTACGTAGGGAACGTCTGCAGAGCTCAGTGATGCGTAGGCCGCAAAAACGGGCGAGTCCTGTCAGTTACTCATACCATCACCTCCATACCACACACTCAGGAAGCCAAGTTTAGGATGCAGTGGGTAAGCGTGGTTGATTTCATAAAATCGATAGTACTATATATAACAAGTAGTATCGACACGGCTATCGATGGTACTATCAACAGAACTATCGATAGTACTAACTATCGATAGCGCGCTATCGATAGTACTATCGATCGTCAGAAAGACTATCGATAGTTCGATGGTGACTGAACTATCGATAGTACTATCGATAATTTTGCATCACTAATACGGAGCCGCCGTGAACGACTGTGTACGAGCCTAGCTCCACTGTGAGCCAGTGGTGTCGCGTTTGAGACGTCCAAGAAGGCAGGGCATCGCGGCTTGCTACTTTACTGACGCTCGGTAAAATATTGCAAGAATGATTGATGAATAACCAGTGACAGAGCGACCCATGGGGCTTTGGCTTTTCTAACGGGAGGCTGAAGAGATAACGCAGTGATGCGTACATGCGTACAGATCCAGTTGCAGAGAAAACGCCAAGCGCGGATACAAGTGAACTGTTACTTTTTGGGGAATTCGATGCTAGAACCGTTAGTCCCCCAAAAGAGCGGCCGTTACTCCCTTGGTGACCAGCTGCTTAGAGACAGCAGCCTCGGCTTGTCTCTTCTCATTGACAAATTGTTTTTCACGGGGGCCAGGTGGAGCTGTTAGTCCCATCCTGCTCGGTTTTGGCTCAGAGTGTGCAGCTGGGATTCACGCGAGATGTTCCGTGCATGGTGGTATATAGCGTGGTTGTCCTGGCATAGGCTTCGCTGCTTGTCGCCGTCTCCTTCCGGGCGCGCTTAAGGCCGAAATACATGAAGCGTTTTTTATACGGCATGAAGAGTTTTTTTATACGGCGTTTTTCTCGACGCCTGCCGTCGAGAAAAAAATTACCGACGATTACGTTACTTCCTAATGCGAAATTTGAGCGCAGCAAATAAGCTGTTCCACCTTTTCGATAGATTGAGGCAAAGAAATCGAGCAACACATGTATGCGCTATCACAGAATTTTTTTTTTAGCAGACGGAGGACTTCCATCGGTCGTCTCGCTCATGGCTCAGAAAGAACTGGCAGATAATTTCGCAGTGGCGAACGGCAGCGGCAATTTCGGCTCGGGCGGTGCACATACACAGATCCGCCGCCACCGATCTGGCTCTCTGATTGCCACCGCACAGGGCGAACGGCAGCGGCAATTTCGGCTCGGGCGGTGCACTTATACAGATCCGCCGCCACCGATCTGGCTCTCTGATTGCCACCGCACAGGGGTTGCATTGGAGGAGGAGCGAAGAAAGGAATTAAGTTCGAGCCGGCGCTTTGACAACCGGAGACTCGCAGGAAGAGGGGGGCGGCGTGTACACCCAGCGGCAAACGATGGGGGCAGAAGCGCGCGCAGCAAGCGGACAACACGATAAAGGGAGGAGGGAAGAGATAGCAGCGACTGACTGATGCCGCTGACGCCGATAGTGAGTCAACCCCAGCTGCGGATGAAAGGGGGGCGGAGCTGGTTACGAGGCCGACGACGACGCGAAACCCAGGAACGGACGCCAAAGAGCTGCGCTCTAAAACGCCCGCCGCCGCCGCCGATCTGGACCCGCCAGATATTGACGCGCGGCATCCGGTCAGACCGGAAGTGGCCTCTGCCTGCCGCCGCCAACATGGCCGCCATGGCCGACGAGCTACGCAGTGGTTTTGGCGCGGAAACAAGAGCGTCCGCAGAACTTTTTCCAGGGGGACACCCGATGTCCGGGGATGGGGGCGGCGGTAGGTTAGCACCAAAAAGGAACTAGTGCATAAATAATATCCGTAATTCCTGGGGGGGGGGGGGGCAACCGCCCCCCTTGCCCCCCCCCCCCCCTTCCGGACGCTCATGCACGGAAATGTTATTGTCGTGAAAATAAATGCATCATCAGACATGAAATGTCGCTTTTTTTGGAGAGCTAGGCCAAATCTTAGATCGCAATGCCTGCATTACCTTCCTGAAGCGAATGTGTCGAAGAAAACCGCAACCGATCGTGTCCGCAGCTGAGCGGGCGTCGAAAGGTACGGGTCGGCATGCATTCGAGCATTGAAATTCTTATAGATACTTACGCACGCGTGCTAAAATTCGTGCAGTGGTGTCGAAGTAAACACTTTCGTAATTTTAACAGAAGGGTCAGCGCCGCTGCTCTCACAGACATCCTTGATCAGTGGTGTTTGCCACTTGTTGATCACATTTGCTTTCGCATCGAGGGATACGCGCCGCCGCTTCTACGCTCCGTGTATCTCCAGCCGGGCGTCGCGCCGCAGCGTCGTTTCATGCCGCGCGAGTATCGTCAAAAAAAACGTCGCATGTTTCTGTTTGGGTGAGGGCGTGGGGGCTTTTAATTAGTTTCGTTGGGCCGTTAACACTAAGCGCCGTTCGTCGACTCTGAATTTTTAACCACCGTGCGTTTTGATTCGCTCCCGTTTGCGATGACTGCACGTGCAACGCTGGTCGGGAAGTTTCCGCGACGAACAATGTGGGTTTCAAATTTTGTCGGGCACAGCACGCTCCGAATTATTAGGCACTAGACAACTTAAGCATACCGTGTACCGTGCTACCGTTACCGTAGTACTGTAGTCGTCAGTGCGCATGCGCAGATCGCCACGGCGGCGCCAGGTACCCGGCAGATGCGCGCGCGCCCGCAGCATCGGGACCAATCAGCGTGGACGTAGCGGCGGTGGGCGGAATACCGGTATTCCGGTAACGCTTAACGGTACACGATATGGTAATGGTGTATACTTTTAGCGCACCGTTACTGTGTTACCGTTGCCGTTACCGCAGTACCGGGAGCCCGCCCGCCTTCAGAGCGCATGCGCAGGTTGCCTGGAGGCCGCCAGATGTCGCCAGGTACCTGGCAGCTGCGCACGCGTCTCGTATCGGGACCAATCAGCAGCGCGTGCTCACCGGCGGTGGGCGGGCTCCCGGTACTCCGGTAACGGTACCAGAGTACCGGGAGCCCGCCCGCAGCCAATGCGCATGCGCAAATTGCCTAGACGGCGCCAGATGGCGCCAGGTACCCGGCAGCTGCGCGTGTGCCTGCAGCATCGGGACCAATCAGCGGCGGTGGGCGGGCTCCCGGTACTCCGGTAACGGTAACACGGTATGCTAAAGATGTCTATTTCGGGCGTTGCGCGCGGGAATCTCTGTAGTAGAGAACACGAGTGCGTGCGCACATAACTTTCGTGTGCAGGCGATGCAGACACAAGTCAACAGGAGAGCTAGTCGTTCTGCCCGATCAATTACGCGGAGTCACTCAGTGGCGGCTTCTGGTGCCCCTGCGCCCTGTTACCCAGGTTGTCTCCAAAGTGCCGAGCTCTCAGGTACAGCGATATCGAGAAGGTAAAGCTCAATGCCCACACATATTTATCACATCCCATTGCATGCTCGCTTGTAAATTTTTTTTTTTCATGTCAGGTGGTACTGCCTTCAAGATGCAGAACTGGATGCCGGGCGTTACATTTTTATCTGGTTCCGTTGTTTTGAGTTGCGACGTCACTGTGTTGCGGTTTCACACTTATCTTCCTTACTATATCATGCACAGGTGGGCCGTGTCGGCAGTGATGACTCGGCAGAATGCCGTGCCTTGGACGGAGTCTGATGGACCTGGCGGAGACGACGCCGAAGTCGATGGGACTGCCGCCGTGACGGCTCTCGTTCCTTTGTGGGACATGTGCAACCACAGCGACGGAAAGGTACGGGATGAGTCAACTCAAGCACTCACACTCGCACTGACACAGTCACACAATCGGAAGTGTTCTGATGCAAGGACACAAGGAGAAAGTCAAATTTCTTGCGGCTGTCCTGTTAATGCAACGTTTGTTTGGCCTCCAATTTGGATTCCTTTGGTATAAGTATTTTTTTTACGCATTATCATTACGATGCCCACTGTCGCAAAAAGTTGAGACATTCGCAACGGCATGTGAAGCCTTGGTGGAGATGAGGCAAAGTGAAGAGAGGACAAGTTGGTGGGAGGTGATTGTGACGAAAGGGAAATCACTGTCGCCACTTGAATCAAGGGTGAGAAAAGTGGAGAGGGAGCACGGGGTGGCACATTGTGTTGCTGGATTCGATCAGGCGAGTGGAGACGGGGTAGGGCGTCTCTCAAGATCACGGCAGGTGAACACAATTGCTAACGCATGCTTTGGCATAAATCACGTTGATCATCTTTGACTTTTTTTTAGCGTGAAAGTACTACGTCACTAGCAAACTACCAATCCTGAAAAAGCTGATGGGTCTCTGAAGCATCGCCCTTTGAGATGAAACGACTTAGAAAAGGTATGGCTAGGGGGAAGGTCACGGGGTACTAAATTTTGAAAAAAATTGTCCTGGAGAATAATGTTTTATGGTAAAAGCCTTGCCAGGCCCATTAGGTGAAATTCCATTGGCAACCGTTGTTGAGGCCGAGACAGTCCCAAAAAGATGGCGTTGCAACAGCTGTTGTCTATCCACCAAAGTGGCAAGTTTGATGTCGGCATGTAGAAGAAATACCAGGAGCAGCCATCTCTCCCTCTTCACGGAATCGCCTCCGAGGCACCAGCTTCTCCCATGGCATTACTGGCAAACCTTCATGTGACGCCATTTTTAACGACTGCACTCGTACCAATTTGTGATGCAGCTGTTTGTCATGCAGCATTCCAGGTGGCGCCGTACAATTTGCCGATGCATATAGATTTCATGTGCTAGTCAAATTGGAGGCTAGCCTGCAACAGGGCTTTGAATCAAAGACATGTGCACCTTCAGTTCTATGCCTTTCCCGGACTTTTTACCTCTTCCCTTAAGGAGCCGTTGAAGTGTCCATGGAGACATGAGACAGTTACTGCGCCATTTCCTTTTCTCAAAAAGCAATTTTCATATCAAAATTGTGAGGCAACCATGCGTCTTGCAGCATTCCAGGTGGGGTCGTACGAGTCCTCATTGCACATAGCATACATCCGCTAGTCAAGTTTGTCAGTTTGCTAGTTAAGTGGATGCAGCATTCGTGGAATCAGCATTTGGAGGCGTGTCTTTGTTCCATTTTTCAGTGCGCAACCTACATCAAGGTCAAACAGTCACGATGACACACTAATGCTTTCGCAATCACAGCATGTAAGCTGTCTTGAGTGCCCCCTGAATTTTCGTTTTCTCAGGTGCTGACGGACTACGACTCGTCTGCAAGCATGGTTCGCTGCTATGCCATGCAGGACTTCCAGAAAGGAGAAGAGGTAGGACTGTTGGATGTCCTACCTACCGTGGAAGCTCAATATTCCCGTGGTTTCTGTTTTCCCTGCTCGTTCCAGGTGACCATCTTTTATGGTAAACGGACCAACGCGGAGTTCTTCATTCACAACGGTTTTGTCTTTGAGAACAACCGGCATGACGCCGTCGACATCAAGCTCGGTGAGGTGTCTTCTTTTGCCCAATCTCTGCAAGACCTCTTTGCCTGTTGTATTGTTATGACAGCAGTTAAGCATTTGCCCTTTTGGAGCGCTTGCTTGTAACTGTCTAGGATATCCTTTTGTGACATCTGGCTCATGTGACCTGCTGTCGTATAGTGTTTGCGATGCTAACACCCTCACTCTTTTGAGATCCTTTAAAAAAATGCAGAGAAAAAAGCCAAGAAGCTGTCATGTTTGTTACTTCTGTTACTTGTGGGTGACATCGGTGACAACTTTTGCACATTTTACATTAGTCCATCTTTACCAAGTTTCTTGATAGCCAGGGTGCTTTGATGTAACTTTAAGTGTCCGAGATAACGCTGTGATAGGCTGGTTACAGCAAAGCAGATTTCCATGTATTGTTGGCGTCTTAGCTGTTGGCGCCTCCCATGTCTAAAGTTGACAGCTGGTGATGCCCCACGTAGCTTTCCTTCTGGAGTCTAATAAGTATCCTTATTTTGTAATGCATAAATCAGGGAGAAAGGACAGGCGAGCTTTGTGCTGAGAGGGCCTTTGCTGGTGTGTGTCAAAGTGGACTGGAGTTGTCAGACCACTTAGTACAGTGTATATCCCGACAGGGATGGGCACAATCGAACGGTTGGCACCCGTGATGTTGTTAGCCATGTTCCCGCGTATGGGCTTTGGAGGTCTGTCATTCGCACATTCACTTCAATTTGTTGTGATTTTGCTTCTGCAGGCGTGAGTAAGAAGGATCCGCTTTTTGCCGTCAAGGCCAAGCTCTGTGAAGACCACGACCTCTCGCTGTACGTATGTACTGTCCGAGACAACTGAACAGCCCTCCCAGTCGAAAATAACCGCAGGGATGGTGCTAAGTGTCACAAAATTTTTTTTCTGCTTATGTGCTGAGAGCATTTTCTGTCATATGGTGTATCCTGTGTCGCCGCGAAAGAGCCAGTACAGCGGGGCTCACATATGGGACGATATTGCACTGCAATCTTGTACTGCGATTTGCACTGCGAACTTGCACTGCGAGCTTGCACTGTGAACTTGCACTGCGAGCTTGCACTGTGAACTTGCACTGCGAGCTTGTACTGTGAAATTGCACTGTGAGCTTGCACTGTGAACTTGCTCTGTGAACTTGCTCAGCGGCATGCCAGCGTACTACCGCCGGGCTGAACAACATGTGATGAAAAAGGGCGTTACCTACATGGTGACAGAAGCCCTTTAATGGCGACGCGCTCTGAATCGGGGCCCTCCGTTCAGAGTGAACTCGTCTTTGTAGTGCATTCTAACGCAATAACGTTAAGTGTCCGGTGTCCCAAAAAAGGCTGTGTTGTCGGGACGGTGGCTCAGTGGTAAGGCGCTCGTCTACCGAGCCGGAGTACCCGGTGTGTCTTGACACCACCTCTTGGTGCTTGATACACTTCTCCTTCGCTTTGTTGCAGAAGCGGGACATTCGCACTCATGGCTCGAGATCGTCCTGTGACCGAGGACCTCTCAACCTTTCTCAGAATCCTTGTCTTCAGAGATGGTAAGATATTATTTGCTGTAGAACACGCCATGTCGTAAAGTATGTCTCTTATTTCGTAATTGAGGAATCAGCCTCATCATTCTCATCGCAAGCGACATGGTCTTTGCGGTTCTCTGACGCAGCCTCCCAAGCGACAACACTCAACACCGAGCACATCCTGAGTTCGAGCGACGAAAACGCCCGAGTGGCACTCACCTTTCTTATCGTGCGCATTCAGCTTCTGTTGGGGGCGTTCCCCAAGAGCGACGAGGTGAGTATAGCATCATTCGATATCACGCTTTACCGTGAAAGTGGCTTGTCCTTTACTCTCTGCAGACTCCTTCTTTATTCGAGACAGCTGTGTAGAATTGCCTCTGGAGGCGCATTAAAAACCCTGAAGAGAGCCTGACAGCAATCACAGCAAAACACGATCTCTAACATATGGTTTCACATCATTCAGACATAATACATGCATGAAAATAAAGCCAGCTACAACAATTAATGCCTATTTACAGTGTCTAGTTCTCAGGAAGGGACATAAGACAGGAATGGTAGAATATACCAGCAAACAAAATAACTGTTAAACATGTATTAACATTAATGAGATGCACAGTGTAGAAGACTGGCATCAAAGTTTAGGCTGAGGGAGCAAATTCTAAGCCTGAAATTCACGAATTAATATTGCCTTGACTTTGTAAGCCATAAGTTATGTGTGATCGGGACGTAGCTATTGCATTTTGACGTAGTTCGTATGGAGACTGCTTAACGGAGTATTTTATTTGCTAGTTCTAGGATAGCAATCGCACTTACCCTTGTTAACCCGGCTTTACTGTCCATGGCAATTGTTTGACTGTTTATGTGATATAAGTTATGTTGATGTTGTATGTTAATGTTTATAAGTTGCAATAGGTCAACAAATAAGATTATGGCACATTTAGTTTGGTTTTATATGTTTAAGGGGGGACACTGGTCTTAGACCTATTTTCCTTACTTGTAGTCCAATCCTAATGAAACTGTACCACCTTGCTCAGTTTTTTATACTGATTTCAGCAATGAAATTACCTTTCACATAAATTAGTCGGTTCCCAAGATAATTAGTTTTAATTAGCCATTCATTAGTACCTCGGTGGAAAAAAAACTTCAATAAAAAAACATTTTTAATCCATGGCTACATGGTATGGTGATTAAAGAGTGCAATGATCAAAACCATTTTTACTTATTACCCTCATTAGTAATTTTACAGCACTTGGAATATCAACGTTCAAGGTGTGAATGTAATGAATCGATAAACTTTGTGAAATTATAAATTTATGAAGTGTGATTGAACAAATCTGCTTCAATTATTGCACACACTGTGCCTTCAGCTTCCCTTAGCAAACAATATGACATGTCTATCTGTCCTAGATGTTGAGATATCGACATACTAAGACAGCCAGATGTCCAAAATTTTCATGCCATTAAATTGTCTGCTCCTGCATAAATTCAGCCCACACGATGATCTGAATTTAATATTTATGGTCAGAATGCTGGTTTCTTAAAGGAAAAAATTGGTACGGTTGGAAAATAATAGCTGCAGATGCCACAAATCTCATTTTTTGAAAATCGATTTTTTGGTCATTTTTTGGTCTCAAAGACCAGTGTCCCCCCTTAACTTCCCAAAGCAACTCGGGCTATGGGGACGCCGTAGTGGAGGTCTGCACATCATTTCGACCACCTGGGGTTCTTTAACACGCACTGACATCGCACAGTACACAACAGTCAAGAGTTCGATCCCCCGTGCAGCGGTCATTTATATTTGAGCACAGTCCTTGACATCCATGTACTACGCGATGTCAGTGCACATTAAATAACCCTAAGTGGTTGGAATTTTCTGGAGCCCTCTACTATGGCATTTCTTATAGCCTGAGTTGCTTTGGGACGTGAACTCCATAAACAAACCAATTTGTGCGTTACAGGTATAATTTATTTTAGTGTGTTACTTGTGCACAATAGAAAACTTAGGGAAATTTCCTTGAAATTACAAAGTGTACTGTACCTTCACTTATATTTTATGGCATGATTTCAGCATGTAAAATGAGTGAAGAAGAACCAGTGTAGTAGCCCAATTCTGAGTGGAGATGTGTCGAATTCCTGCTGTCACACTGCCTGCCTACAACGTGGCTTGTAGCGACAGATTTTGGGCAGCCAAGGTGGCTCCCAATGTCCCAAATTTATAAGCAAATTCTAAGGTCAATTACAATACTCCCTAATGCGAAATTTAATCGCAGCTTTGGCCACTTCGCCGGCGCAAATAACAGGGTCCTCTCAGTGGCAGCACTTAGGTTCTGATTTGGCAGCGCACACCTCTGTATTCTGGCGTCAGCAGTGCAGAGCTTCTCCTCGGGCAGCTCGTTTAGCAGCAGCGGCAGACAAAGCATTTCCATGGCTGCGTCGCTCATTTTTCAGAAAGAACTAGACTTTTGTATTGCATTATACATATAAGCAGACCATTTTGCACTAGGAAGGTAATGCTGTGAGTGACATGGCCAATGGGGACAATCTGTTGCGTGCAGCACATTTCACAGCACCGCCTGTCAACGGAGCGGAGCGTAGCGCGACTGTGAGGATGCTGCACATGGATGCACATGGGTGCATGCCGCCGCAGACCATCCTCTATCCGCGCATGCAGTGGTGATGGACGATGGCGCCATCTATGAGCTTGTGGCGGTACTCTCGTTCACTCGATTACACCGACAGCGGCGATGGCGACGCAGCTCAACCCACGAACGGGCGTTTCAGAGCTGCGCTCTAATAAAATATGAATGACATGTTTCATTACGTTTCTTTTAACCACGTTAGTATGCAGTCCCACACGGCGGAATAAGCAGAATAGTTAACCATACCCTAATGGTCATCGAAACTCCCCTGGACGTCCCGTGGACACCCAAAACGTCCGCAGCACATCCAGGGGAGTTTTATCGTGCATTGGAATGACATTTTGTACACGACTGGTTTCAAGAATGTTTCTTATTGACTTTTCTTGGCTTTGCGATGCAGGAGTATGAGAGCATTGTCAAAGATGGCACCTCGAACGCTCGACTCAAGATGGCGGCCAGGCTGAGGTTGCTAGAACGCAAGATCCTTGCCTCGATTCTCGAAACCCTCGACAGCCATTACGAGCGACAGCAGCAGGCCCAGTCTTAGCCTGCTCACTCTTAACATTGTTTCTCCACTGTGTGCACAAGCCAGCCGCATGGAGTTGTGTGGGTGTGTTATTGCGTGTATGATGCGATTTCATCGTAGCCTGTGGACGTTGGCTTCGAGCCAGCTTCTGCACCATCTTGAAACTGCTCGAAGTTAGAGCTGTTATTTGTATACTTGAATAAAAAGTTTTTGGACAGACATCTGCGAGTACTGATGCTAGTAGCTGCCGCTGCACAAGCCTTCTTCCAAGAACTCTCCATCAGCACAACACAGTATGCCCATCCACTTCGTGTATCATTACACCGCAGATCTGAACTAGGGAGTACAAATGTAACTTACAAAGGAATGATGGCCTGCTGGTTTGTGTAAATGATTTGTACCATTCACTGCCGCATGACAAGTTCTTTTCATGCATAGAAGGTTGTATTGTCCCGCAAGGCGTGGCATTCCAAAATGAGACGGGCCTTTCCACATGAAAATTTTTAGAACGAATACATTTAACGTCTGCTTTTGCTACCTGGGAAGATGAAATGTTACCTGCAGAAACAAGGGACACATAAATGCACCTATGTTAAGCGATCTACTATTGGCACAAAAGGACAGGAAGCTCGAAATCATAAGAATCAAAGGTTGTTCAGTGCTTTCGTTTCGTAGACGATTTTCTTGTCCTGAAAGACACCAAAGCTAATAAATCCAAAATAGTTAGGCCACTTATCCATACCATGTAAGAAAATTGCCTTCATCAGGTCAAATTAACCAGTGAGTGCCCTCAGGACAACGGGATCAGGTTCCTGAACCTCAAATTCTGATTTATGCCTAATGGTACATGTAATGCGAAGGCAAGATAACTGCTGGCCCTTAAGGGTAACGGAGTGGATTCTAAAGAAGCAAGCGTAGTGGGGGACAGGAGAAATTTAAGTGGTCGGATGAGATTGATAGGTTTGCGGGGATACGGTGACCGTAGCTGGCAAAGCACAGGTTGAAGACACATGGGAGAGGCCTTTGCCCTGCAGAGAGCGTAGTCAGGCTGGTGATGATGACAGCATGTTGGCCTTACGAACGTCGTTACTGAACCATTGCTTCCGTTAGCGTCATTTCATTCTGAACTTAAGACGCGCCCGCGACCAAGTCGTGCTGTAATAATGCACTTAAAATCGTGCGCCCATTCAATGAAAGATAGCTTCAGTTATCGACAGGGAGACAAACTATACGGGCCGTATTGTAGGGCTTCTCGAGTTTGGTGGGCTGTGTCCTCATTCTAGGACTCTACTGGCCTTTGCGACGCGGTAAACGGTTATGGTTATGGTGAGTGGTCACGGGTTCGATCCCGGCCGCCGCGGTAGAATTTCGACGGAAGCGAAATTCTACAGGCTCGTGTACTGTGCGATGTCAGTGCACGTTAAAGAATCCCAGGTGGTCGAAATTTCCGGGGCCCTTCACTACGGCGTCCCTAATAGCCTGAGTAGCTTTGGGAAGTTAAACCCCATAAACCAAACCATTCTTTGCTGTTCTGTGCAAAAGAGCCGTCCATAACCTTGTTCTTTAATCTCCTATTTACCACGTGCATTATTTAACCTATTTAGCTTCACTTTGGACCCAGCGGCCAATGCTCCGTAGGCCAGGTATTTCAGTATCACAATAGCACACATGGGCGTCCGGAAGGGGGGGCAAGGGGGGGCGGTTGCCCCCCCCTTGGAATTACGGATATTATTTATGCCCTAGTAGAAAACAACTACAAACCTACCGCTTCCCCCATCCCCAGACATCGGGTGCACCCCCTTGGAAAAAGTTCTGCGGACGCCCTTGATAGCACACGTTACAAACTACTGGAAAACAACATCCTGGAGCATAGGTAAGACAGGACCACAACATATAAACATATAGTTAAAGAAAATTCTGCAAAGAATTTAAAAATACCGCAGTTCAATGTGGAGTGATTACAAGTGTGAAACTGAAACCGAACTAGAACGAATGCTGCAAAATAAATTACAAATAATAAGACAAGGGCACTGGGTGTCAAGGGCATAGATAATATTTAGGTAATAAATCAGTTGGCAAAACTCACCACTTTTTCCAGTGAATGTTCATTCTTTATCCTCACTGTTTCGTAGTACTGGGCCACGTTTAGCGATCGATGAAGAAGACGATCGAAGACGAACACCAGCAAGCAGCTTCAGGCTAGGTAAGTACTTGACGCTTTGTTGCTTTGGCTCTTTTTTTCTGCCCTTGCGTTCACCTTGTGTGATTAAAGCATGAATGTTCTGACGAACAGCCTTTATAGTCTTTCCTGTGTACCAGCGTCAATAGCATTTCTGTTGCGCTGATGACCATCAATATGGCCTGGTCAAAACAGATAGCTCTGAAACTGTTCGATCTGGGAGCTCTAACTAGTCACATTTCACATTACAAGGCCACCACTGAGGTGCGTCAGTTTTGTGACGGACGCATTCCGTGCCGGCAACCACATATGAGTTTAGTTTACGGGGGTTTAACGTCCCCAAGCGACTCAGCCTATGGGAGACGCCGTAGTGAAGGGCTCCGGACAATTTCGACCACCTGGGGTTCTTTAACAGGCAATGACATCGCACAGTACACGGGCCTCTATAGAATTCCACCTCCATCGAAATGCACGACCGCCGCGGGAGGAATCGAACCCGCGTCTTTCTGGTCAACAGCCGAGTGCCATAACCACTGAGCCGCCGCGGTGGCCTCGCAGCCAGATATGACCTTTTCCAGAAACCTATTGAGCGTCACTTTCTTTTCGTCGCTTCCATTGAGTTAACCCGTTTCGTTCCATCCCAAGGCTTAGATCCTTTCAAGGCTTAGATTCTCGCTGAGCTGCACCTGAAACCCTCGAATTGCTGCCTGCAGCAGATGGGGCAACGCATCGCTGTAACCAGGTGGGGCTGACAGCATGCGGGCTGCCGAGCGGCTTTGTAACAGCAATTTTGACGGGCACGGCGTGCCGGTCGGATTTAAGCATATAGTCCCTAACTTTCGCGTCGATCAACTGACTTACCAGATAATGCATTGCAAAAAACTACAGAGAATGTTTATTACATTCGAATCGGAACGAAAACACGGATTTGTGCTGCGTAGAAGACGACGGTGAGCAGGCAGTGCCACGGGACGGAGCAGATGGAAGTTGACGAAGAGGACGTTCTCCAATGCACAGCGCGTGATTGTGTGGTGCAGTTTAACACCCCAGCCAAAAAAAAACCATTGGAACCAATTGGACATTCCAAATGGAACCAAGTGGACATTCCCATTGGTTCCAATTGGATTTCGCAATTGGAACCAGTTGGTTCCAGTGGTGTTTTTGGACACCCGACCAATTGGACCCAACAGGACTAGCCAATTAGACCCATTAGGCCAGGCAGTTATTTCACCCAGAAAATGTTCACAAAATATGTTATGTTCATTGAGAGAGGTAGCTCAACGTTTGTGAATAATATGCTCTAGAATCTTGGACAAATATTTCTACAACTGAACATATTATAATATGCAAAAGGAAAACTCATTTATGAGGACTGCAGGGAGATGTCGTGCCTAGTGCCAATGAACATTGTTCTAAGGAATTGAGATTAACATGTTTTTATTGAAATCAAAGTCAACAGGCACAAATACATCACACGCAAGCAACATTCAGACACTAGTAGCATATATTAGCTCAATATGTACATCCAGAGAACATACTTCTGCTCCAACTTATTACCCTATTTGTGAGGCTCTCATGCTGGGGCCAGTGGCGCTTGCCCACTGAGCGCAGTTATTTAATTTCAGCTGCAGTGGCGGTGCAGATGATGAGTGGGTTAAGCTGCTGATAGCTCTTATTATAGGAACCATATTGGTTCTACCTTGTTTGTCAAAAATGCGAACATTCATTGGAAAAATTAGGTGCAGTTAGGCGGTCCAATCGGATGTAATGGGTAAGACCAATTGGGCCCACATATTGGAAACCCAAATGGTCCAATTGGATAGTCCAATTGGAACACCATTCCAATTGGAACCAGTTGGGAACTCAACTAGTCAAATTGGAACCATTTGGAACCAGTTGGAAATCCAATTGGTTCCAATGGTTTTTTTTTTACTGGGACGAGGCGTTTCGGCTGCGGCGATAGCCTAGTGGTCTTAATTAATTAATTCATTGATTGATTGGTTGATTGATTGAAAAGCTCGGCGCCCGCATAGCGACGCCGTGCTGTAATTACGAAGCCTTCAGAGACGACTTATGGCGGTAGCTCTGAAAGACTGCAAGGAACCCCCCCCCCCCCCCCCTTATCTTGTCGACGAACTATACGGAGCTTGCTTTCACCTGGGAAATATAGGACTCAAGATGAGGACAATACGCGAACTAAAATATGGCATCAAGAATATTTGAAGATGACACTTGGACATATCACCATCATTGTGCTCTTGATTTTTTATAGTATTTCAGACGCCTTCATCGCCAGAGCTGAATGGAGAGCCATCTGAAGTTCACCTCTATGCGGCGGATTGTCGCCTCGAGTAAGTCACTGATCGACTCAAAAAAAAAAGTTTTCAACGTTAAGCAAAAATAAAACAATAATTATAACTTCTTCCTGCCCCGAATAGCTCTGTGCAGATAATCGGTGGTAGCTCTCAGCACATTTTTCTTCTGCGCTGTTGCGGGACTGACTTAATCTCCACGCGTGTCTGGTCAGGGATTTTCTGCTTCTCACCTTACCACACATGCGGCAGTAATACCTCCGTCAAACATCATCTCAAGCAGTAATTCATTCAGTTCAGAGCAGCAGCGGTTGAACTTTATTTTTTTTCCTAGTAGAAGATAACCAATTCGGCATATATGGGGATTAACCCACACCATACCCTTAAAGCGGAACATTGGTTCCGTCAAATGTTTGGCTGTGCAGTCCCTGCGCAGGTTATGTAGTATATTTTCACACTGTTCTGCCACGACATCAATGCGCAATACCTGCGTGGGGGTTTCTGTTGATTGCTGCTTGGTGCTAATGATCACTGAATAATTTCAGGCAGAGGTGTTGAAGTCAAGTACTTCACATTTCAAGGCGTCTATGAAAGTCCATTGACGTCACTTCCGAAAGTGAGTACAAGCCTACCATGGATATGGTAGTTTATATTTTCTAATCATTTAAGGCGTCATGACTTATTGTTGTCAAAACACAAATCTTCAAAGCTACAGTTGTCCCCCTAGATAGTGCCTGAATGCATAAACATATCACTTGCATGACTTATTGACGCGCCCTGGAGAACTACACCCAGTTGTAGTCACAAGGCACTGATGATCGGCCGAAGGGAAGTAGGTCTGTTTCATTGCACACGTCACTGTTCTTCTACTACATCTGTACACACGAGCGTTGTCCGCGAGGCCTGAGCTAGATGGTGCGTCTTCCCACTTTTCGAACGCTGATTTATGTATCGGTTCGATATGTAGGTTTACTTGACATTTCTATACTTCGTGAAATAAACTGGCATTGGCTCTGCAGGATCTGAACTATACTTTGTATATTCCTGGGAAGGTTTTACTAAGCAAACATGGTTTGAGTAAATATTAGTTTGTAGTCTCCTAAGCGTTATCTTATCCTTCTTATTTAATCCGGTGTGTGGAGGGGGTATCTCAGCCTATCAGCCTTTATAGTCTGTAGGATTGCTCTAAATGTAAGGGTTTAATTTTTCCCAGGCATCTCCTCCGGGTCTCGGCTGGAAATGGCGCGAGCTGCGGCGCCGGTGTCCAGATTACTGAGACCTGCTCGAGTTGTAGGATTACGTTGTAGGACAGAGGAGGAAGTGCTGCCTAGTCTTGCTCTACCGAAATTTCTGGCTGCCGTTTGAGCGCGCACAGGGACTTAATGGTGAAGTCTTAGGGTTGCTATAGGAAGAACCTGCACTATGAAAACACTCGGCGCGGTTCAAACTGTACTTTCGACATTCCGGTCGCGGAAAAAACTATTGCGCTAAACCTCTCTGCGGACACTCTCGTAAAAATAAGGAGGTTCCGCGCAGTACCGTGGCTGCAATCACTCTATTCCCCAGTAAACTTTCTCTATATGCTGTAATTCGTGTTGAATTTGCTATGGGCACGATAAAGACTGAGCTACAATGTCGAACAAAAGTTTGCTCCGAACTTTATGGAAAATTTTTCGAGGATGTGACGCTATTTCTTAGAGTGTTGACTAGCCCGAGAGTCCTATACGCCGAGCAGAATGCACACTAGGAGGACGGTGCTTCGACATTGTCTTCGCTCGAGTAGCTTTGGGCGTAGACTAACGACTTAGCTCCAATACAGTTTGTCTGCGAAGCAGCACACGGTTCGTGCGAGCGTAATGCTCGCGTGTCAACTCAGGCACTGTTGCTTCCCATCGAGCAGTGCTGTAGGGAATGATTTAGCATGTTAGATACAAAAAAATTTTACATTCCAATCGAAGTCCTCACTCTTACGTTCTCCCTTTGCCATTTTACTGTTTGCAGAGACAACGCCGTCACTCTTGCATCAAGCCTAAAGATGACATACTGGAAGGAGTCGACTTCTTGAGGACTAAGCTCACCTTCTTTTTTTCGGTATGGATTTCAAATGTTGTCAACAACCAGTAACTATGCGCTTCTTTTGGACAGGCTGCTGAAGTAGCTTGCTGCTCCACGCTAGCATGTTGTCACGGAAGTCAAAAGCATATGTCATAAAGAATATGGCAATCACTGCAGTCGGCATATCCATAGGCCATTTATGGAAATGTATAGCCAGAGGTCTGTTGCATTCACCAGGGCATCAACAGACAGCGCCATCTGTCGTTTGACCCAAAGCTTCTTAGCAGCGACACGGGAATACAGCCGGCGCCAGTACATAAGCGGTCAAATTTTTAAGACATGTGGAACGTGAAAATGACACGTGATCATCAAGCACCTCGCCTACCGTACGCCAGCTTCTCGCCAATAGTGAAGTCAGGAGGATGGTAGATATAGGCCTACGAAATGTTACTACGTGCGAGGTGCTTCAATAGTCTGAAGTTTGGGTCTGATGGGCCTTCGCAACCTGCAGATTTGAATTGACTGATAACCGGTGGTGAAAGAGAATAGACGCACAGATCATGAAACCATAACTTTTTGTTTTTCTTTTCAATGCACCCGATAGTTTTCAATGCAGTACTGCTCTCAGTTGCTGCAATGTTGTGAGCTAGCTTTAAAAATAAAGAGCGTTGGAAATAAACAGTACCAATTTGCAGACTTAGTTCCCAGTCCAACATGTATAATTTGCGAGAACATGAACCCATATTTAGGCGCACAACGGCTCAAGTGCAGATATTGTCGGCATTAGTGATAACCAGCATTTTCGTTCTGCACTAGCTAGAATTGTATTGCAGGACGATGAAAGTACTTAGTTTTGCAATATGCACTGCATCTGTTAATGCATATTTAGTTTTGTAATCACTCTCCCCTCTAAGGCCTTTGGCCCTGAGGGTTCAATAAATGAATTTAAATAAATTAAAAGAAACTAAATGTGCTCCAATTGCTTTCTTTTCCAGGTTGCTGCAATACTAATACCATACGCAGTCGTCCTTCTTCAGACATGGAAAAGCTTCGGCTCTTCTGGGAATGGAACCTACGACGGAAGTGCTTAGTTGCAAAGGAAATGCTTAGGACACGACACCAAATCTGTTATGATAATGTGACATCAGAAAAGGACTATGATATCCCAGGTTTACATGCGCGAACTAGTTTTCCGCATTGTTTTTCTTTTTGAGCTGCGGCCTCAATAGTTGAAAGCTTTTGACCAAAAAACTGATTGCGAAACGCCTTCGAGCCACGCCTGCATGTCTCCGATGTGGAGGCTTCTAAACAAACCAAAGAAAGGTTATTTGTGGCATGAGGCCATAGGAACTAAGCTTGCTGAATAGTCTCAAAACTTTTCCGACTTTCTAGATCTCTTTTTTTTTACCTTCAGGCCCATGTTTTGTGCAGGAGTGCTTATGTCTATGTTTGTTAAAATGTCATATTTTTGTTTTATAAAACCTGAAAACTGTTACCTAGTTCAAAACTTCCACTTGCTTTCGAATTCAAACAGCATCCACATTTCTGTGCCTTCGGGTAAAAGAAAAAATTCGACAAAGGGCAGACGACAAAGAACGTTGCATCCACGCTATCTCACGTGTCCTTTATGATACTTCTCATGCGAGGTAATTGTACTAAGGTAATAAGCACGTCGTTTCACTCTGCGTTGTGATTGTGTAATCCTACTTTGACGGCAAGATCTATCGTGAACGACAGACTAGCCACAGATACAGAACGCGAACTTAATATTGGGCTAGCCTGTGTGCGCAAGCGAAACAACTCTATGGGGTCGATGACGGAAAGTCCACAGGTCTGGCATCAAAGATCAGAAAGATAAGTCGGCTTAAAGAAGAACAGTAACCTGGAACATTGTAGAAAATGCAGCGCGACCATGACAATATTACTGTCCCGTCTCGAGCAGCCATTGATGTCGCAGTGACGCTTATGGATGGGGATACAAAAAAGAACTGAAAAGTTTTAGCGGCAATTACACAACTTATAAAAGCGAAAAATCGGCGCTAATTGGCATGCGACAATAATTTCGGGCGCAGAAAGTCTAACACTGTGTTGAGTCCCTGAACCACTCCCAGCTCTATCTTCGCTCACATCTCGACTGCACCGACGCGAAATGACTACGAACACAAACATGCTTTTCACAGAAACCTTCACTCTGTTTTGGGAACGTTGGCGCGAGGGACAATGCACGGATGATGGTCACGGGATCACTTTCCCGTGGCTTGGCGCCCCTTGCGGGTGCTTCCCTGCTTCCTTCCCGGCCCCACTTCCGGGAACGCTCGGCTGCATGGACGCATTTTGACGACTGCTACGACGGCGACGACAAACACGTTTGGTCCGAGGTCCTTGGCTTCAACAGCCAGCGCTGTACAACAAAGCAGGTCTTGTTTCTCGACAGCGGTGACACTTGTGCGAGCAGTAGCTCGTCGACCTCTTCTCTTGTTTGCCACCACCGAGATGTTCGTGCATTTTGCGTAATTTTCGTTACTCCGCTTCCCATTTCATTTCAATCGTTATTGTGCAGAATGTAACATCAAAAAATGTGTAACCGAATTAACTATCGTTTTTAAATAAACATACAATGTTTTAATGAAAATAAAGATACTTATAAAAAATGTTTCATTACTTTTTTTTACAGACGTCGTGCCTTGATAGAAGCTGACATTTTGTCAAATACCTTGTTATACTCTAAACATTATTGAGCCTGCATGGGAGAAAAAAGGGAGTGAGCTGTTTTCTAGTACACTCCTTTTTAGGAGCAGGGTATAACTGAATAGAATAGAATTGAAAAAAAAATGGCTGGCGGTTTAACATTGCTAAGCACAAATAATGTGTGAAAGCAGTTTTTTGCAAGTGGACACCACCGCCTGGTACCTGAAAACGTGTCTGAGGTGTCCGCTGACCCAGGGAACCAGTTATGCGCATCTTTAACCTTTTTATCGCCAATGCCAATTCAGCCAATGTAGGGAGGCGGTCTATGCTCCAGTGCCGCCTTTCCGCAGCAATGTTATCAACGCCAACGCGTATTGCTCTAGTGCCGTATTTCTGCCACAACGTTGACCACGCTGACCCATGCAGCGCACATCTCTCTGTCACTACAGCACTTAGCTCAAAGCGCGAATATTAGTTTGATAGTAGTATTAGTTTAAGAAGACGATGTGCAGTGCACAGAGCGAGAGTGTGCTGCAGTTAAAACACGGCGCTTGATCGGCTGCGGCGAAAGCGTAGTGCTCTCTCGCAGTAGCCAGCGAAGCTGATCAGTTCCCATCGCCGTGGATTCGAATCCAAGTCGCGGATACTTCTTTGATTTATTTCATTTATTACTTTCACTGTTCACAAATCCACAAGCACCGAAAGCGTACAAACATCCCAAGATCTTGCTCGGAGTTGAGCCATCAAAATGGTGCTTTCGCACTAAAAATTAGAGTGACACTTATAATCGCTGATTACGTGTGACAACGCGATAGCATCGTTTCGAGTACACCAAGCTTGCGATGCGTGGCCGACCCGCTCCCATAGACACCCTTGAATTTGATGGTCGACGGTTTAACAGCTCACTCACGTTACGATTAATAGTTCTATGCGACGTCTGGCGCGGATTCGAACGCAATCAACCCCGTACTTGCGCCAGAATTTTGAAACTCGGAATTTATCCGAACACACCATTGGGTAAGCTGGTGCGTCATTGTAGGGTACATACAACGGTAAAACTTCCTTGGTCGTAGTTAGAGTCGTCTCACCACATTCATATGCACTCTATTACAGTTATGTTCCCTTTTTAGTTGGTGAGTGATAGTGATAGCGGGTTTCTATGGCTCAAGGACATCTGCGGCCAAAGAGCGCCATGGCACACTGTATATTCGTTTGCTCAAGGTGGGGTCAAAGACCCATTTCCCAAGCACTTCACTCTGATTAAGCCGAGCACCAGGCCAGGGGAAAGCTTGTACCCACTGTATCACCATTGGGTACCCGGCAGCACTGGGATCGAACCTCGTACCTCCCACATACGAGGCGGATGTTCAGCCACTAGGTCACCGCTGCGGTAAAAGTAAGATTTTATAACGCATGTTAAGAATGGACCATTATCTTTAATATGTCCATAATAATATACCTTACAATATTCCAGAGTTGCTTCACATTTGAAACCAATGTCCAGGAATCATGGACATCATGGCACGTCACTGGAACGGCACTGGGACATCAGCCGACCGGTGTTCTGCATATCAGAGAGCTGTCGGTGCAGCGTGTGTGATCTTTATTTTGCGGTCCATTTACGTCGCCTCTTTGCGCGGTCAACGCGTGTTGTCGAGCGGAGGTTGTGGCCAAGTACGAATACCACTTGCGCTGCGAAGACAAATGCGACGCAGGAAAACATCCAGATGTCCACACCCTGCGACGCAAGCAGAGGTAAGAGCCAGTGCTTAATTAATGGCGTGTGAATTTAGCCTCCTTAAAATGCTGCTCAGCTGTTCTATGGCAAATAGAATGACTGGCTAAGCAATCAAGATAAATTTGAGCTTAGCCTGAGAAGGCGAACTATACACGACTTTCTTTCAGCATTTAGAGCTTTAGGAAATATTCCTGGTCCCAAGTTGCTTTGCTGCCATGTGGTTGCGCTCAGGTAGGTGGTAATGAGTACGATAATTATTGTAAGTAGGATCTTCTCAAGCTTTGGGGCCACCCCTAACATACTGAAATCATAGTCGTAAATGTTAACCGTATTTCGCCGAGAAATATGTCGTATTATGCTATATTTGGCATGCGATAGCGAAGGGACGAATGAACCCATTTTAACGGACAAGGAATCATCACAAAAAGCCGCCAGTTAAAAAGCGGAGGAGGATCGGCCATGGATGTTCTGTGCTCAAGGTCAGTGAAGCTCAAACACTGTCATCGTCTTCATCATCGCAAGCAGAGGTAAGAGCCAGTGCTTAATTAATGGCGAATGAATTTAGCCTCCTTAAGATATCCGGCTGAGCAGTTCTATTGGAAATAGGAAGACTGCAGGGCAAAAGCCTCTCCCATGTCTCTCCAATTAACCCTGTCCTTTCCCAGTTGCGGTCACTATATCCCCGCAAACTTCTTAATCTCATCCGCCCACCTAACTTTCTGCCGCCCCCTGCTACGATCGCCTTCTCTTGGAATTCGCTGCCCTTAACGAGCAGCGGTTACCTTGCCTTCGCATTACAGGCCCTGCTCAAGCGAATTTCTTCCTCTTGATTTAGACTGGGATGTCATTAACCCGCGATCCCTCACCCACTCCGCCCGCTTTCGATCTCTTAACGTTACACCTATCATTTTCCTTTCCATAGCTCGCTGCGTTGTTCTTACCTTAAGCTGAACCCTCTTCGTTAGCCTCCACGTTTCTGCCCCATAGGTGAGTACCGGCAAGATACAGCTACACTATCTCTGTATCGAACACGTCATGCCAAAGCTATTATTCCGTTGTACAAGTAAGCTAAACTGGGCTAGTCGGAGCAATTGCATCTTCGAAAAACGTAGCGCGAAACACGACACAGGTAAGGTGAAGACAGGACACGAGCTCGTGTCCTGTCTTCACCTTACCTGTGTCTTGTGTTTCGCGCTACGTTTTTCGAAGATGCTATTATTCCGTTGTTCCTTCCATATCGTTTCGACCGAGATGAGCTACGGCACTGACATCTGTATCTAGCCCATATATGCTGTTCGCCATTGGTGGCGGTCGCAAAGAGAGCCTCCTGTGTTTAGTGACTCCCCCCCCCCCCCCCCCCCGGTGCAGAGAAAGGATAGCGAGGTATGTACTAAGCACCTTCTCATGAAAATAGAAACTATACTGTCAACATGGAGGCCCCCCTAGTAAGGGATCACTTGACTACGTTAGGCATAATCTTGTGAGAGCTCGTACTTCGGTTCATAGGGGAATATTTCCACCAAGATAAAGACGCCTTTTGCGGAGGACGAAGTTTCCAGAAGAAGACCACGCAATAAAAGCAACAAAACGTCGCTGGGATGCGATGTCGCAACATCATTCGCTACTTTGGAGCCCACCGACCAGAAGCATACACCGCGACATAACACTGATCTGCAGCAGAACACCCTCTTGCTGCCGTCCTGGTTCAGCGCATGTATATTTATTAATATATTTGATGCCGGAAGCGACAACGGGCATTACAGAAAGGGGTATTTATCACGCAAACATAGGACGAAATCATGCGCATTAACTGAGTAGAAAAAGCCTCACTCGGTGCAAAATTAACAATATGCAGCGGTAAAGCATTTAATTTATGGGCTGATGAGAGGAATATGCTGCAAAAGGAAGCTCTAAAAGGTCGCCAGAAAGTAAGACTGAGGTTTTAAGTTTTCAACACTTTTGTTTTCCTCTGCCAGTTTGAGAGCAGTTAATGTGCCCTAAATTCGCATTCAAATGTTTGTTCAGCGAGTACTAAGTTCTAGCTATTGAAGCTTATTTTTGTTTTCAGGTATTTTAAATATCCTGTTGTAATTCTCGAAACCAAAACAGGCGATCACGTTCCAAGTGGAGATTCTGAGGTTGTCAGTTTCTCGTCCTCCCACATTAAGGACTGCAAAAAGGGAGAGTTATTTTAATACAAAACGCAGACGAAGGACTCGTATATGTCCTTTCCCTGGTCGACCATGACTAGGTATCTCGCCTCCCAATAGCGCCGTCTGCATACCCAGACTCTTCAGGAGAGGGGTTGACGAAAGAGGATCAAGCCTAACAGGTGCAAGCGGTCTGTTAGAACTTCTCTTGTCACCTAAACAAGAAGCTAATCAGAAAAAAAAGTTAGAAACTCTATAGAATTTTGATACCTAGCTTGTTTAATAAAACCAAACGTTAAAAAAAATCCAGGGGGCACTTTGGCTCTCTAAAATGCTGCAAGGCGAAAGCCTTTCCTGGCGCACTGTTTGGCATTGACTGCCAGACTATCTGTGCTGTACTAGTGATTTATTTGACTACACACTTTGACTACGCATTACAACTACACGCTTTAACTGCCGACTTTGACTGCTTCTTTAGCACGACTCTCTCTCTGCTTTGATGAGTTCGGTTGTATCCATGGCTGCGTTCGCAGTAATGAGCTATGTAAAGTGGTCACCCACGGACACCTTACGCCCCCTTTTGTAGCAGACGACAACTATTTATTAGTTGTCGTCTGCTCCAATAGGGGGCGTCAGGGGTCCGTGGGTGACCTCATTACTTCGAATCCGCGCATATTGACGTCATAACCGTTTCGACCAACCGAAAAGCGTGACACCTCTGCTGACAACCTTCTGTCGACAACGATGAGGCATTAAAGGCTTCCGCCTTAAAATCCATTCAATCACGTACCGTGAGGCTCGTGGAGGGAGGCAGGCTTCGGCGAAGCTGGTTCATCTGCGCAAAGAGCGCCAACAGGAGCATGTAGCAGAGACCCAGGCGCACTGGGAGACCTCGGAGCCAGAAGCCAGACCAGGAGAGGGCCACCAGGAGGCCGCTGGGTGCGTACGTCTGCAGCAACTGCGCCGGCAGGCGGCGCGACAGCCGCAGACGAAGGGCGATGCCTCCGGACACGTTAAGAACTGCAGCGAGAGAGGCCGTGAGAGGGCGTGAGTTGTGCGTGCGTTTTAAGGCGACAGCCTTCAATGGCTCACACTGTCGTCTGTCCGCTAACAAAGCATGTCACACGCGTTTAACTCGGGAACTAAAAAAGATAGAAGAAAACCAATCGTTGCTTCAGATAGAGGAGGAAAAAATGAACCTAGAAGCCAAGTTTGGTGACTGTAGGTTAAGTAGTTAATATAGTATAGGCAAAAATGTCGAAATTGCTTCGAAATAGCCGCGGGAACAGTGCGACGCCACATCCACCGAAAGTCGTCACGGCATAGTGAAAATTGTCGCAGAATGGTCGGAAAAACGTCGGCTTTGTGAACACTTGAGAGCCCCGAAAGATGTATAATTTGGATATCGATATAGCCACGGGAATGGTGTGACGTCACATCCACCGGAAGTCGTCACGGCAGAGTGTCCTCGGCTTTCGCCTCTCAACACTTTAGTTTTTCAGGAGTGTTGATGTGAGAGTATACAACTGATGCATGTTACCGGTACTCACGCATGGGGCAGAAATGTGGAGGCTAACGAAAAGGGATCAGCTCAAGTTAGGGACAACACAGCGAGCTATCGAAGGAAAAATGATAGGTGTAATTTTAAGGGATCGGAAGAGTGCAGAGAGGGTGAGGGAAGAAACGTTGGTTAACGACATCCTAGTCGAATTAAAGAGGAAGAAATGGGCTTGGGCAGGGAATGTAATGCGAAGGCAAGATAACCGCTGGTCCTTAAGGGTAACGGAGTGGATTCCAAGAGAAGGCAAGCGCAGCAGGGGGCGGCAGAAAGTTAGGTGGGCAGATGAGATTAAGAAGTTTGCGGGGATACGGTTGCCGCAGTTATTAAAGGACAGGGTTAACTGGAGAGACATGGGAGAGGCCTTTTCCCTGCAGGGGACGTAGTCAGGCTGATGATGATGACGATTCGAGACTATATGTAGGTGTAAAGCCCTAATTCAGAGGACGCAGAAACACCTTACAACGATGGCTATGGGTCATCGCTTCAAGCTTGTATACCTTGCACAACATCACACGCACAGGATGTAAACACAGGTACTTCGACGAGACATAGGCATACAGCGACAGTGCTAAGTTTAATCATTATACAATGGCGAGTAATAAAGACCACTTCATCAACCTTTCCGTTTACTGCATTGCATTCACTTTTTTATTGGGAAAGCGTAGCTTGCGACCGGTAATAGTATTTTCAAAAATTTAATTTCCATCTCAGTGAGTCCATTGGATGCTCATGCTCTGACGGATTTAACACCTGTGCCCAGTTTAATGCAGCATACCTGGAGTATACCATGCTCCTACTACACCACCAAGTTACTTTAATCGACCCGTTTTTCTTCATTTTTACGATAGATGGTTGCAGCCTGGTATATGACTTTTATAAACTGCCGGGCTTTACAGCTACATATGCTCTCGGATCAGCATCATCGTCAGCCTGACTACGCCCACTGCAGAGCAGAGGCCTCTCCCATGTCTCTCGAATTAACTCTGTTCTTTGCCAGTTGCGGCTACCGTATCAGCGCGAACTTCTTAATCTTATCCGCCCACCTAACTTTCTCCTGCCCCCTGCCTCGCTTGCTTTGTCTTGGAATCCACTCCGTTACCTTAAGGACCAGCGGGTTATTCCTCTTGATTTCGACTACGGTGTCAATGGCCGCATTTGTTTTTCCAGTCCCGGACTACTTGCTGACAGGTCTCGGCTTCCGCTCTAACAGGAAAAGCGTCATGGTCACATGACCTGCTTGCCATTGGCTGCTTGCGGACTCGCCGCCAAAGCCGGGCTCCCCCTCGGTTACCGTACGTGGACGCTGTCATCTAATGCAGACGACGCAAGCTATGGCCACCACGACGCCGAAGCAACTCCCTGCGCTCGATCATGATACTGAGTCGATTTGAAGACCGTACTGTCAGCTTAGCGTAGGTGCATTACAGAACTCAGCTTCGGAGGTATGCTCGCCGCTACTGCTCGCGCCGAAGTTTGCACAAAGTAGCCCAACTCGTTGCGGATAGGCAGATAGACGAAAGCATTCGCAAAAATGTTGACAACAAGCGCTATAGCTGCTCCAGTATACGAGTGGTTCACCTGGGATGCTTTCAGGTAAGCGCGCAGACAGCATGTCGCAAAACAAGCGAACAGGAACCTCTTGACGACACGAGCAAACAATACGCGCTCGCAGCTCCGAATGCGCGTCCGTGTGCGGTGGATTTCAAGAACGAAGTGTCTAGCGTTCCGTCCAGACGGAACATTTGCTGCTGCTGCAGTTCCGTCCAGACGGAATATTTACTGCAGCTAGAGTTCCGTCCATACAATAGACAGTTTTATTTTCACGTACGTAGAAGCTTCACGTAAGTAGAGCGCTTACGGATCACCAGTACGCATGCGCAGAATGTGAAGTGTCTGCGTGGGTCGCACGGACATACGTGAGATTCGGATCTTTGCGTTGCGGTTTTCACGTTGTTTGCGTACGTGGCGTTGGCAAGATGGCGGCGCCCTGCCCGCCCGCTTCGCAACGATAACAGCTTCGTCGTTAATCCCTCGACGTGGTATCGTGCTGTAAACTGCTGTATTTGCCTTAAGTTGGTCCATTCTTGCTCTCGCATGAAGTTTTAGGTGAGAACAAGCTTTTGTTTTCCACATAGAAAGCCGTTTCAGCAATTCCTAAGCCTGACGGAGAAGCTTTTGTGGTCGTCATAGCAACGACTGTGCCGACGGTCTCGCGAGACCACGCGAAGCTAAAACCTCGCGGGATATCGCGAGACCCTCGGCACAGTCAGCGGGAAAATCAAAACCGTGCACGTTTTGACTCCATACGCACACGTCGTCAACATGAGTGGGAGACTAGCGCCTTCGCTTCTCGAAGAGCAATGATTTAAATATGCTGCGGGACGTAAAAGAATGTAATCCCTTTGAAGATAACATGCAACATACAGTTCGGTGGAATGAAATCGCTAAAATTTTGTCAGAAGAAAGGGGGAAAGTATTTAGCGCGCGCACTGTGGATTGGCCTGGCTCAGCCCCAAGCAGCTCGACTAATCAAAATTTGTTTTCTTTATCTGTACTAGATGGCGTGGCACAACATGCTATCGCATTCTTTAGGTTCTATGGCAGATCTACACATTTTACGTCCCGTACGTGTAGCTAAAACAGTACGAAGCGACACGAGCGTACGCTACGCAGACTGCTCACGTAATTCACTTGCACGTTACCTTCATTCATTCTTCATGCAGTGAACTTCGTCAGCCCATTTGTCGGACTATGCACTCCATCATTCCATAGGTTACATCAATACACGCCGTTGAATCCTTAGTACCCATTTCATGGCCGCATTTTATCTTCGTTTTTTTTCGTTTTTTTTTTTGTTACTTCTTCCACACTGCTCTCCTTCTGTCTTCCCCTCCCAAATTCCCCTCCCTGCGCAGAGTAGCGTGCCAGCGATTTTTAAACGCCGGCTAAATTCTCTGTATTTCATTAAAGAGTCCCTCTCTCTCTCTCGTGCGTGAAGGTTCTACGTACGCAAAACTAAAACTGTCTAATGTCCGTACTGTCCATACTATACAAAATGGGTGATTTCTACCCACATAAAGCATTTCTTTGCCTCTGCAGTAACCAGTTGACAAAGCTGTATCCAGATGTTCTCTCTACGCATGTATACGGTACCAAAATATCTGTCCGCGTAATGCGTTTAGTTACATCCTCGAATGTATAACTTCCGTGCACGCATGCAGGATCGATAAAATGACACTGTTAGAAGCAGAGGGCAGGAACTCTTCGCGAAGTGATGTGAAGCCCGGTCGCTGTTTGTGCTGCAAGATGACGTAGCGCGAAAAAGACCAAGACGTACACAAACGGTCAACAAGCATTATGCAGACGCACCAACAAACCAAAGCCAAAACTCGTTCTATTGTCATTTCTCACTGACTGCTTGGAAAATAAAATCATGCAGCAGAATATCCGGTCAGACATTAGGCGGAACAAGATTGCCACTTTTTTAAATAAACGTGCAAAAGTTTGCTAGCAAACTGGGTTCCCAATCCCTAACGCCAGCTTTAATTCCGTCTTGACATAACTCTTGTGGCAGATAATGCTGGACGGAACTGTATGGTGTGAGATACAGTCCCGTCTGGACGGAACCCCATCGCTACATGCAGTTCCGTCTGGACGGAGCTATAGCGCAAATTGTAGTTTCGTCTGGACGGAACTCTAGCCACAGCCTTTCAAGAAACCAGAACGAGGATGCAAGAAGAAAGGCGTACGATGGCTCAGAGAGCAGCTACGGATCTCATGTGAAGGCTTAATGCATGATATCGTCCTCCAGGAACACGAAAAGTACGCAAAATGCACACAGAGTCTAACTCAATACGGCTGGCAGCGCGGCGTGCAGCTGTCGTCTGCTGCCTTCCCAGCAGCCCCAAGTAGCCCGTGAACTGCCATAGGCGAAAAACGAACGCGTTGCCATGGCGACGCAGGCAGGTGGGCTGAGCTTTCGGGCTGTCCGAGAAAAACAAACACCGGACTCGAGTCCGCAAGTAGTCCCGGACAGTCCGGGGCTGAAAAACAAATTCGGCCATTAACACGCGCTTGTTCCCTCACCCACTGCGCCCGCTTGCGGTCTCTTAACGTTATGCCTATTCATTTTTCTTTCCATAGCTCCCTGCGTTTTCCTTAACTTAAGCTGAACTCTTCTCGTTAGCCTCCACGTTTCTGCCCCATAGGTGAGAACCACACAATCGCCATTCACCATACAATGACCGATTATCAGGTTCTACACCTATCCCAAGACGTAAATTGTTTTCCGCAATAAACTCAGTTGGTAGAAGAAATGAACGGCGGCGCAACAAGGACACTAACAAGAGAGGGGACACCACAACAAGAAACCAACTAGCCCTACTGTAAGTACTACAGCAACGCATTCCCTCGTTTTACACTTACCCCGAGGTTTCTGCTTATCGCCAGCGTGGGTATCTCACCTCCTTGTAGCTTCCGCCTTGGCTGAGCAGCGGTTAAGTCGCGTGGCTGCTGTCCCGAAAGACGCGGGTTGCGCGGAAAAATGTATTCCAATCCTTCAGCTCCATACGCGAACCAACGCCCCGTGGCGACATAAGCCGGGAAGCGCACCATTTTGTCGACCCATCGCATCGGCTGTTTCTCGCACCAAGCCTAGCAGCAGACGCTTTCAGACGAGCACACCTTGGCGTGCGGAATGAACGCGCCCTTATCTGACCACTAGGTGACTCTGGTGACGCAGCGATGCACTTGAGCCCAAGACCTACTGAACTACAGACCTGCTCAGATGGCCCTGGTCCAGCGCGCATGTTCTAGTTTGTGCCTTTTGCCGCCAGGATATAAACACTATGAGCAGCGTGGCGCTAACATCTGCTTAGAAAATGGCCTCCTTCATGATTTTATTTCAAACAGGGCAGTGGTTCGATCCCGGCTGCGACGGCTGAATTTCGATGAAGGCGAAATTCTAGAGGCCCGTGTACTGTGCGATGTCAGTGCACGTTAAAGAACCCCAGGTGGTCAAATTTCCGGAGCCTTTCACTACGGCGTACCTCATAGCCTCAGTCGCTTTGGGATTTTAAACCCCCAATAAACCAAACTAGTTTTATCATTTGTCCACATAATCATCATCATCCGTTTATCTGTGTTAGGCTCTGTGGTAGTAACGAAAAGAAAGCGTACAAAAAGGAAGACACTTTTTATACTCTTGTAGTGCGGAAAAGTCGTTATCATGGCTGTTTTCGTTGCTGATCTTAAGATAGCAGAGAAAGACAAAACAAATGCATTAAATAGCGTGCACGAATTGGGAAACCATGATGATGATCATAGCAGACGAACAGGGCAAAAACGCCAACGGCCAAAAAGCTAACTAAAATTGAGGCACGCTGCTTCATAGGACCCCACCATCTGTGCAGGTCTGTAGTACAGTAGGTCGTGCTAGAGCCAGCCACGGCGCTTTCTGGGCACTTCTGTCCCCGATATTACAGTCGTTAGGCTTGTCTAGCACGCTCAAACACCGTGCCGTCTGCGCTCCGCAGCGCGATGAGCGACGTCTAGCGGCAATGCTTGGAAGCGTATTTTTGATGCTCCTACCATCCGACGTGCGCTATCTCGAACCAGGCGCCGCCGCTAGACGTCGCTCTGCGCGCCGCGGAGCGCAGGCGGCACAAAGTTCGAGTTCCAGACGCGCCTGTGAACGAGTGAAGTGAACGCTTTGTTGTATTCACCTTCAGAGATTTTAACCCATAAGGTGTTTCTTGTATTTTCTTCTCATAACGAACCCTGACACTTCAGCTTAATAATCACCTGTTTGGCTCCAGTGTTGCTGAAACCTCGCTTTCCTTGCCGAAAGGTCATATTCAGGGTGTCTGAACAGGGTTGTTGTGTGAACAGCGTCCTCTGATTCCCAAAGAAGGTGTCGCGAAGTCTCCGATTCTCCTTCGTCAGTGTCTGAAAGCAAAGAAAAATTTACTTATGGCAGTTGCTATTTTCCTTCGTGTATCCTCTGTCGGGTATCCACAGTGCGCGTGGATTCATTCAGCGGGTTAACAGAATTTAAACAGGCAGAATGTACGATACTAATAGAATCAAGATTAAACAGCACATATTCTGTTGAATCTAAGGCTTCAAGAAGAATGTGGAACAAGCCATAAGGAAATGATAATATTTCAACCTTAAAGACGCCACAATGCTGCTATTTTAAAGGTACACTCTGTACACTTTCATAGCCGGTTCTTATGCTTTGGTGGTGCATGATCTTCAGAGCTATCGCCAAGTACCGTAAGCAACGTTGCCGCTTTCTAAACAATTTTTTTTTCAATAATATCATTGAAGCTCGTCCATTTTCTGTTCATCCTTTACCCAGAGGTAATTATTGTCGCCGTCTACGCGTTGCGCAGAGGGAGACAGCACCAAGCGAGGGACGCTGCTCGGGATGTGAAAAGCTGCGTTGTAGAGAAATTTACTATCCAGCCATGACCGTCAGCGCTTAAACTACGCTAGATACTATAATGGTGACCATAATGCATATCCAACTTATTACATTCAGGTTCCCGACTCTGCAAATGAAAATTTCCCATCCGTCAGAAATCTGTGCCCCTCAAATTGCGAAAAAAGGAAAATCACCGCGGCTGTCACCAAAGCTGAAACATGGCCTTAGCACTTTTGCTCCTGACTGTAGCAGAAATTTAGCTAAAAGAGCTCTTGTGATCATTCAGTTAGCGCCAACGCATCGTCAGCTTTTCTAGGCTCCTGCTTTCGCCTGTATACGTACCGTGCTGGATGTTGATGTCGCATATTTGTTTGTCTGCCGGAAAGTTGTTGGAAACCATCGGGCAAGCGTCAACAAGAGCGTATCTGAAAACGCGCAAGAACCAGTTTTGTAAACGAATATTTAAAAGACATTAATAATGAATTACAGCAATGTTTTTGTAGCTAACACTATTAAAAAAGGCCACTTAACCAACTCTCTCAGCCCCAACTCACCACTGGCATCCGTCGTAGCACGTGAAAAGCGACACTATGTTAATTTTATTTAATTTTTCCTGCGCTAGCTGTATAAGAGAGTAGTTGAATGTTTTTTATTCCGTATTTACAGTACAGCACATGGTTATAATGTATATATACAGCAGGAGGCGGAAAAATCCAATCTTCAAATAGGACCTCCTATGGCTTCATTAACTAGCGCATAGACAACAATATGAGGTGAAAAAAAAGGAGAGAAACAAACAACAAAACACAAAGAAATTTACAGTAAATAGATGTGGTATTAAGTATCTAGGGATTCAAACATGCGGTGTTTTAACATTTTTTTGAACTTGTACAATGACATTGGTGATTTCAGTGAAGGGTACAAGACAACTGTTCCAAGTGGAGACGGTTCTTTCCATGGCTCACTGCGCTGTCATTAACTTAATCTCAACCTTCGTTGTTAGCCTCCACGTTTCTGCCCCATAGATGAGCACCGGTAAGAAACAAGTGTTGTATACTCTTTTCTTTTAAAGATATTGGTAAACTGCCATCCATGATCCCGAGAGAACCTGCCGTTAGCGCTCCACCCCATTCTTATTCTCGCCATGACTCCTATCTTCGTGGTGTCTCTTACCCGATTTTGTAACTTGCCCCGCAAGTATCGTCGGCTCTGCGACGAATGTAAGCTCTGCGGTTCTGATCAGTCAGTGCTCTTGCCTCAACGGCTTCGCGAAACTTGACGTAAGGAAAATCGAACAGAGGAAGCTGCGAAGTGGACAAAGCGAAAACAATCCGGAACACAATTAGTACAATCAGCGATTTTGGCACAGTTTTGCAGAATTAACGCTGAGGCCACTTATGCTTTCGTTGGCCGGCGTTAAAGGTTCTAATGAATTAGGGAGACGCATGGCGAACTGATTGTATTCAATTGCAGAAAGTTTATCTGCAGCGTCTTCTACGGAGGACTGTTAACTAGTCAAACGCACGACAGGAATTTTTTCAGCTTGTGCCAGTTTCCACTGCGAACTGCTTGTTTACGTAATGTATTCACGAAGAGTGCCCAACGCAGTTAACCAAAGCGTGAATATCTGGTAGCACTAGTGCTTAATAGGCCACCATAAAATGTAACCGCCTCAGATATTTTTTTTCCGCTCTGTCAATGGGCTTCAGAAGTAGAATCATGGAGGTAGATTACATGTAATTGCTCCGACTTGTACTCATAAGTGGTGGAAAGTGCTGAATTTTGTGTGCTTGCCACCAATGTACGTTGGACAAGAACCAAAAATAAGGAAAGTGATAAGCTCCTTCCGGTACTACAACGAAAGAGCGTTGGGAGTGGATTATACTTTGCGCTTGATTTTTGCCGCTGCATATTTTCTACAGATAACAAAGCAACTAATCCATTGTGAACACTTTTTGTTCTCGGTTATTTCAGAAACCATATCCAGCGATTATGTCTTTTGGTCATAGATCCAGCAGGAATATTTTTCAACCATCCACATCCACCATGTAATGAACGATTGCGGAGGTATGCCGAACAAACTGGTAACCTTAACGATAACTTACGTTCTGTGCTGAAATGACGCTCGTTACGGTAAGGTCCAACGGCGGAAGCCCTTTCCATTCCATCAGCACAGCGGTTGGGTTGCATTCGCAGGCTGACATTGTCCAGTTGGCTGTCAACTCCATTTTCAGATCAACAGTCTCGGTTGGGAAGAAAGGAAAAAACAAAGAAGACACGACACGGTAACTTTTTTAATTTGTTGAAGATGGGCGAAAGCAATAAAACACTGAAGGTAACAGCCGCATTCTACAAAGCCTAGAAATCCCTATTTCAACATGCTATTCGTTCAAGAAAGCCGAAGGTAGTTCTGTTTAGCCCTTTAAGCTGGTAAGCTATACTATAGCTTCAAACTTCCTAAAATGAAGTAACTTACTAGACGAAATGAGACTGCCACTAATCATGCACGGCCCATAGGAAAGGTTAAAGACAAAAAGAATGAGAAAGTGAATGCAAAGCAATGACATGAAATTCTGAGTCATATGTAGCTAAAATACAGAGTTATAAAAGTCTGCCTTATTAGTGGCATTCATAACACAAAACTTGACGCATCGCAAATATAAATTAAAGTCGCCTCGTGAATCTTATGGTTCTCTATTGGATATATCAGCGAACATACCTTGTCCTTTAATGATACTTTGACGTTTTCCAGAGAAACACGAATTTTCACCACATTGCGAGGAATAGACATCCCTGAAAAAAGAACGTGCATAAAATTCGCTGGATGACCAATTAGTCACTGAATGTCCGAAGCCGAGCTCCTATGAAGCTCAGTTTCTATTGCAGCTGAGATCAGTAACTATTGAACAAATGTTCCTACTTCCTGTTAGGCATTACAATAGTGTAAAGCAAATTGTTCACTTGATTCTGCGTATGTGGGAAATAACCCGTTACACTGTCGCGTTATACCCTTAAGGCGACGCTTGAGGGTCTCCTTCGATTTCTTTTAAGGGAGAAGTTCTAGAAAAAGGTAGTTTCAAGCAGAAAGATGACCATAAAAGTTAACAAAAGGGCTATCAACCTTTTCAGCGCTGCACTATAAAGCAATGTTTAAAGACAAAAACTCCTATTGACAACTGTCTTACGCTTTCTAAAATAACCGTGAAAAAAAAAATCTAATCACATTTTCAATTATCGTATGCATTTTTTTTTCTGTGTTGAATTTTGGAGAGATTGGCGTTTCTCATACACAGAATCTAAATGCAATCTGAGACAGCTTTTGTGATCTGTACAGTGGGAATTTCGCCTTGCTGTCTACAGGCAACATTACAGTTCCCTACAATGCTTTCGGAAATTATAAAGATGAAATCATGGAAAACAGCCGGTGCTTCAATGGAGTTTTTCTTTTTTTTTTTTACCGTGCGAGCTGTATCGCATTCAGAGCTTCAGAAACCATGGTAGGCAGAAAAATATTTCTTCAGCAATGGCTCATACAGCAGAACTATGATACGTAATTCCCACGACGGCGTAGTCGTCTCCCAAGCTTCTCTACTATCAATATTTTTACTTGCCCCATGAGAATGTGGGCCCTCCCAAATTATGCTGTCGAGGGTCCCTCTCGTCCCACAGTGTGCAGACCGGGAAACCCTGCTACGAAGCCCGGACCCTGAGGTCCAGCGCACCGCCATCTGTCTGGCGAAAGTGTCCACTACCAGTCAAGGGCAGCCAGCCAGTCTCCAACCGCGGACGCGCAACTCCCCGTCTCCCAGGCCTGCGTGCCGGGGGCGGGGAACAACGCCTTTTCTGATGGAAATAAAAGTTGTTCAATCAATCAATCAATCAATCAATCAATCAATCAATCAATCAATCAATCAATCAATCAATTGGAGGCTAGCTCGCGAGAGGTATTCGAATCGAGTTCTCGAGTGTTTCACTCTTTGTGCCTTCATCGTTTCTGGAGTCAGCGTTCGGAGGCCCGTCTTTGTTTCATTTCTCAGTGCGAAACCTGCGTCCAGGACGAACGCTCATGATGACACACTAATGCTTTCGCCTTCATTGCACATAAGCAGCCTTAAGTGCCCCATGAATGTTTGACTGATTTTTTGTATGAGCGGTGTCCGTTACATTCGGTGGGATATGATACGAGCGAAACTCACCTACTCCTTCACTGTTGCTTGCAGGGTCACCAATTTCTGTGCTGAAAAAAAAAAAAAAAGGTTTCACTGTGAGTAAAACAATCTCCAATGAGTGGAGACTTTTCAGGTTGTTATCTCTGATCTGTCTTCTACTGTGGAGACAACGAAGAGAAGATACATTATCTAGCACACATTACAAGAATGGATTACAAAGAGAACGAATAATAGCAGCCGGTAACCAGTAACACCACAAAATCTCGTTCAATGCTTCCTTTCACACTTGTAGTACTACGAAAACATTGGAGGAGGGGACTGTTAAGCTCCGCCTTAAGGTTATAACTCGATGGCGTAATGGGTTAATTCCCATATGTGCAGAAAGCCATTCTCTACGTTACATTCATAGATCCCTGGGAGTCCTCGTACCCCTCATGGCGCATTGGTGCAGCGGTTAAGCGATGCCCTGCGATGGCAGATGCTCCCAGCTGTGGGCCTTGTGCGGACAAGGTTGATCTTGTAGAAGAACTTCTTGCTGGGCGAGTTGGTGCATAGCTTTCTTGGGATGGCGTTGCGCACACGAACAAACATACACAGGAAGGAGCAGAAGACAGAAAGGGCGCTCTTTCTGTCTTCTGCTCCTTCCTGTGTGTGTTTGTTCGTGTGCGCAACGCCATCCCAAGAAAACAGATTGCTCTTCCCGAGCGACTAGTCCTTAATTTAAATGCCACCTCCCAAGGTGGGCAGTTTGCTCACTATTCGGTGGGCAAAGGTGTGATGACGTTGCAAGGTCACGTGATCTAGGCTGCCCACCTGCCTCCTAGGTCGCTCTCTGGACACCACCAGCCTGGGTCATGCTCAAGATTTTTCTCTCACAAGGCCCACAGGATTTTCTGGAGATCGCGTTTAAACCAACTTGCAACTGTCACTGCTACATCGGTACACGGAAGGCATTTATGGCTTACCAACCATAATAGGGTGACCAGAAGCACTTTCAAGCAGTGTAGTCGCATCTGAGAGGGAGTTCCGAGAAATCCGTCCGGAATTCAACCAACTATACCACACGCTCTCGATCATAGCAAGGAGCCTAAATACAAAATCAAGTTGTCGCATGGCAACCGACACAATGCGTCGAAACCGCTCAGACCGAGTCTTAGTGGAGTGATTAGAAATTGACGTGCTCGGCGGACTTAGTTTTCTTGTCGTTTCCTCAAAAAGGCGTATCCAAGGATACTGCTCTCTTTTTCTCGTGTTCGGTGCAATTCGATGCACGTACGCCGTTACTGTTTTTATAGTGTTAAAGACTGGTGTTTAAGGATTAACATTGATTCCTATCCTTCGAAAAGCAAATACAACGCATGCACTGAACGAAACATAGGGGAAGCTGCTAAGTTATTAACTTTTTTATAGTTTACTGCTGGCCTTTTAAAGTACACACCTTACACCACAGTGAACGTAACGCGACCAGACAGAACAAACTACATGATGCCATTAGGGGATGCTTATTGTACTAAAGCATCAATTCATGAAAGTCTGTAATGTAATAGCAATTTCTAACTACTGACGTAAATACAAGCACAGGCCTAAAGATACAGGATAAATACGGTGTTTCAGCGTCTTCGCGGGTGTCTCGCTCACAATGAGACGAAAGCCGGATACGCAGCCGCTAGTGAACGAGAAACGTGGCACACGAGGCACAAATATATCCAGTGTAGATATCTCCTCGTCCGATTGATCTCTCTGAGCGTCGCTTGTAACTGAAGGGACTTCATGAACGGGTGCGCGTGTAAAGATTTTTCTTCAGCTAATATACAAGCGGATCACAGGCAATTCAACCTTTGTTTCTCCTGTACTCTGATAGCTCATTGGAATCCACGGTAGCTTTTTCACGTCGTGTGAGCGTCTGACCCGCCGCGGTGGCTCCGAGGTTATGGCGCTCGACTGCTGGCCCGAAAGACGCGGGTTGGATCCCGACCGTGGCGGCCGAATTTCGATGGAGGCGAAATTCTAGAGGCCCGTGTACTGTGCGAGGTCAGTTGCACGTTAAAGAACCACAACTGGTCGAAATTTCCGGAGCCCTTCACTACGGCGTCCGTCATAGCCCGAGTCGCTTTGGGACGTACACTCCCTGAAACCATAACCAAAAAAGTTTTAGCCATGAAATGCTTTTAGCTTCACTCTGGGAAAACTCAGACGAGCATCACAGGGAAAGCCAGGAGAACATCAACCGGATATGAAGCCGAAGATAACGACCAAACATTATGGATCTTTCCTTCCAAATATGGTTCGGTTTATTAGGGTTTAACGTCCCAAAGCGGCTCAGGCTATGAGGGACGCCGTAGTGAAGGGCTCCGGAAATTTCGACCGTCTGAGGTCCTTTAAAGTGCACTGGCATCGTACAGTACACGGGCCTCAAGAATTTCGCCTTCATCGAAATTCGGCCCCCGCGGCCGGGATCGAACCCGCGCCTTCCGGGTCAACAGCCGAGCGCCGTAACCACTGAGCCACCGCGGTGGGTCCTTCCAAATATTATTCTGCGGCAAAAAAAAAAAAAGGCCACCATAACATAGTTTTCTTCTAGTTCTGTTCTGCTCCCCGTTATGTGTTTGAGTTTTGTTTTTTCGTTCTGTTTCTTACGTTGGTTTTTCGTTGTGTTCATTTCGCGTTTTGTTCTTCCTTCACATTTTGATACTTGTTGATTATTCAGGTATTGCGCTTTTCTTTTGTTTTTTGTTCAGTTCCTCATGTTAGATGTCCCTTCTCGTATCTTCATGTTCGAATTTTTTACCACCCCCCTGTGTAACGCCCTTGTGACCCGCCTTTAGGGGGTTTATTGAAGTGAACTGAACTTCTTTTTTAAAACCTAAAGCGCGTCGTTTTTGCGATGGCGACATTTATTGTAGGCAGGTGTTCTCTAAAGGTCCTGCATGGCTTACTTCGTGCGCTCGTTTTCTTGTCGCTATAGAACACGGACTGGACGCCCGGTTGAAAAGCGCCGTAGCAATCGATCGCTTTTCACATAGTATACACAAGACTGTCATGCCTGCCCAGATTACAATGACATTTGCGGTATATACCAGAACATCACCTTTAGATGGCGATAGGCCACAATCGTTCCCAGCATGCCTTCAAAAGAACGTTATGCTTCAGATTACACCCAATGAAAGTGGACACCGGAATTACTAACGTGCGATTAATGTACAGCGAATAATTCTCCTGCAGATACATCTGCAAACACCACCCACCGTATCGCTGTTCTCGACATAAAGCCTGGCAATTTCGCTTTCTAATTTCCTCGCTCCAACTGCGATAATATTTGACCGAAGCATCTAATCAGCGAAGTGTTCCTTTGAAAGCAGTGAGCAGTCATTCTGAAAGCGTCAAAATCAATGATTTCAATCTCAGCTATAGGGAGGCGAAATTATACGCTGGTGCTTGCCAGTGGCGAAGTCAGTCGACCACTTCGACGTCTTTTTGCGTTAGATTGAGAATGAAAAAACTAGGCCACCTGACATTATTGGCCACTCTGAAGTTGCGGCAGGTAAGTGTCGTGTAGAGACCTCTGAATCTGTGCTGGTCAGTGATATTTTTAATTTAAATAATGCATTAAGTTATCAATGGTAATGCTTGTTTTGTTTTGTTTTGTTTTGTTTTATGGGGTTTTAACGTCCCAAAACGGCTCAGGCTGTGAGGAACGACGCAGTGAAGGGCTTCGGAAATTTCGCCCACCTGGGGTTCTTTGACGTGCACTGACATCGCACAGTACACGGGCCTCTCGAATTTCGCCTCCATCGAAATTCGACCTCCGCGGCCCGGATCCAGCCCGCGTCTTTCGGGTCAGCAGCCGAGCACCGTAACCGCTGAGCCACCGCGAGTACGAGTACGCGGGAAAGCCGAATCCCGACATTGATGCCCCTTTTGAGTTACACGACCTTAAGGCGGCTTTAGCTAAAATGCGGCGAGGTACGGCTCCAGGTCGGGATCGCATAACAGTCAATCTGTTGGCCAACCTCCCAGATTCGGCCTACCTCCACCTGCTAGTGTACATTAATCAGATTTGGGACGGGCGTCCACTCCCTCCCGAATGGAAGACCTCCTTGGTCACTTTCATCCCTAAGCCAGGCAAGCCAGTGAATACCGACAACCTGAGGCCCATCTCACTAACCTCTTGTGTGGGCAAGCTTATGGAGACGACATCTTGTTACAGATGTACAAGTTGGGGAAGGAGTTTGTTTGTAGCCTACGCCAGCCGACTGCTTCCTCCCTCGTGAGGGCTTTGTGTGGTGGTGGGTACTTGAATCTAGTCCCCCTGTATAGCTGTAATGTCTCTGTGTATCCCCCCTCGCATGCTAGTAGCTGAAGCTCCAGAACATCTGACATGCCTGCTCGGTATGTAAGCCCTCGAGCTAGGCTCTCTGCTCTTTCGTTCCCCGCTACGCCTGCGTGGCCTGGGACCCAGATTATGTGTTGTATGGGTGTCTTCTCAGCAGAGGCTGCTGCCCCACTGATTATCCTGAGGGCCATGCCGCTAATTCTGCCCTTCGTATAGTTTTTACACGTGTCTTTCGAGTCTGTTAAGATGTTTAGGGATCGGCCTTTCCTATAGCCTTCTGCTACCGCCAACGCGACGGCAATTTCCTCGGCCTCCGTTATGCCCACGACCTCCACTGAGGCGCATGTGGCCATGTCTCCTGTGCTATTAACTACCACCGTAGCGGCTAAGCGCTTCCCTGCATGTACGTACATGGAGGCGTCCGTATAGACTGTGTTCTCTGATCGGCCTAGCCTCCTTTCTATCTGCTCGGCCCTTGCTTTTCGTCTGTCCTCGTGTAGGTTAGGATCCATGTTTTTAGGCAGGGGTCCTACATTAAAGGTCTTTCTAAGGTCGTCCGGTACGTCCGCGTATCTGTCTACCAGTCCGCACGTGTTCCGACCCAACCTTCTCAGGAGCGCCCTTCCCGTAGAGGAGCCTCTGAGTCTGATGAGTTGTGCCCCCAATTGAGCCTCGGCAAGCTCATCGAAGGTATTGCTGATTCCGAGTTGGAGTAGCTTCTCGTTTGATGCATTTCTGGGCAGGTGTAGAGCAATCTTGTATGCCTTCCTGAGAATACAGTCGGCTTGCTCTCGCTCCGCCTTTGTTGTTGCGTGGTAGGGCAAGGAGTACATAACTCTGCTAACGATTAGGCTGTTGACGAGTTTGAGGGTATCTTCTTCTTTCATCCCGTACCTTCTCTGAGAGACTCTACTGATCATTCTGCCAACCTGCTCCGCGGCTCTTCTCAGCAGGCTGATGGTATGGCTGCATTTTCGGCTGCTCTGCGGCCACATGCCTAGGATTCGTACCATGTTCTGTTCTTGGATCAGTTGCCCCTCTAGAACTACTTCCAGCGAGGCTTTGGTAGGATTTCTTCCGATCCTGATGACTTCCGACTTCTCCGTCGAACATCTCAGGCCTCTCTCCCTGACGTAGGTCTCTACGCAGGTCGCAGCTTCTTGTAGTCTGTCTTGCTTCTCCCCTAACGATCCTTGGGTGACCCACACCGTGATGTCGTCGGCATACATCGCGTGTTGGATGCCCGGGATTTCCTTGAGTCGTCTTGCTAGCCCGATCATCGCCATATTGAACAGGACGGGCGATATCACGGAGCCTTGGGGTGTTCCTTTGCAAGGCGTGGTGAAGACGTCGCTTCTCAGCTCGCCTAGTCCCACGGTCGCTGTTCTGTCGCTCAGGAAGGCCCTGATGTAGTCGTGGGTTCTTCCCCCGCAGTTGGTGTTGTTGATGCCTTCCATGATGGCGGCGTGGCTCACGTTGTCGAAGGCTCCCTTTATGTCGAGGGGCATGACAACGTTTTCGCCACTTCTCGGCATTTTCTCGAGTACTTCCTCCTTGAGTTGGAGTAGTACGTCCTGCGTAGACAGGTGGGCTCTGAACCCGTACATGCTGTCTGGGTACAGTTGGTTCTCAATACAGAGCAAACTGCCCCTGGTGCGGCGACACACCCACACTATACCACATCACATGGGAGTGCGAACGAAATAAAGCATTCCACCAACACGAATTCCCGAGTGCGGAGCAATGGGAGAGCCGGCTCACCAGCAGCGAGCTCGCGGCCCAAAGGGCCTTAGTGCGGCACGCTACTGATGCAGCGCGACTCAGTGGAGCCCTGGACTAGGGGCCCAACCTTGCTGAAGAGAAGCCTCAAGTCGCCGGCGCCACGAAAGACGACGGAGGCTTCGAATCCGCGAATCTCTTAAAAGATCTCAATAAAAGTTTTCTACTACTACTACTACTATGGAGACGATGGTTAGGGATCGCCTCTCTCCACACATAGAGACCAAGGGCCTCTTTGCAGATACTATGTCCGGATTCCGACCGCCGCAGGACGTCCTGCTCCAGTTATACCGCTACATAATACGACCCACTGCCATGCGCCACAACGACAAGGCCATCCTTGCCCTCGATCTTAAGGGGGCCTTTGACAACGTTCGTCATGCCAGCATCTTGGCTAACTTGAGTACCACCGATTGTGGGCGCAAGGCATTCACATATGTAAGAGACTTTCTCTCGAAGCGTCAGGCCTTCCTCAAGATTGACGACGACGAATACGGACCATACACGATGGGTACACGGGGTACACCCCAAGGGGCGGTCTTGTCGCCCCTTCTTTTCAACATTGCCATGATGCAGCTTCCGCACCAATTGGCCCGGGTGGAAAGCATTCATCACGCACTCTACGCGGATGACATAACAATTTGGACTACAGAAGGGAGCCTTGGGGAAATGGAGGACCGCCTTCAGCGGGCCGCCACCATAACCGATAGCTACGCTATCGGCTGTGGTCTCCAATGTGCTCCCGCAAAATCAGAACTTCTGCACATAAGATCCAATCCAAAAGTTCCAAGATCCAAAAGTTTGGATCCAAAAGATCCAAAAGTTTGCAAATCTCTCTGACGGGAGGTCCTATCAAAGAGCTCGGGGAGCTCCGCATACTAGGTCTGTTCATCCATGACAGGCTCAGCCCGGAATCCACTATTGCCAAACTCAAGCGCGTAGGCGAACAGGTCGGACGCATGATCCATCGTGTTTCTAACAAGCGCGACGGGTTGCGAGGCAGGGACGCGCTTCGGCTCGCCCATGCCTTCGTGACCAGCAGGATCCTCTACTCCGTTCCCTACCTTCGCACTACGAAACAACAAGAAACAAGAATCGACACCATCGTTAGGAAGGCTACAAAGCGAGCACTGGGCCTCCCAGTGGCCACCTCCAATGCTAAGTTGTCAGCGTTGGGGGTGATCAACTCCTACCAGGGGTTACGGGAGGCCCACCTCGTGTACCAATATGCGCGACTCTCGCAGACGGCATCCGGGCGCCGCCTGCTAGACCGCTTGCACATCCAACACGAGTGCACTCCAGAGGAGACGTGCCGGATTCTGGAGCTATGGCGTCACAAGCTCTGGGTCCCTCCACTCCCGCACAACATGGACACACATACACACGAAGGCAGACGAGAGGCGCGCGCTCGGGCACTCGAACACCAACACGGATCCAAACAGGGTGTATACTACGCTGACGTGGCAGGGCCGTCGCCCAATGAATTCTACACGGCCGCAGTAGTTCACCAGGATCAATGCGTTAACGGGCTCACTTTTCGAGCTCAAAATTCAGCACAGGCCGAGGAAGTAGCCATTGCGCTTGCCGCCTCGGACTTGAATTCGAAGGTAATCGTGACAGATTCGCGTCGAGCCTGTCAACACTACCTGGCTGGCGAGATTTCACCTTTAGCCTACAGTATATTAAAGCGCGCAGTGAGAGAATCGATCGGACCCTTCGCCCAAACGCATAGTTTGGACTCCGGGCCATCAGGGCGTTAGAGGAAATGAGGCTGCGGACGCGGCTGCCCGAGCGCTTACCTACCGGGCACCTCATCCAAGCTCTTCCGGCTCGGAGATTGTGCAACCGCTTCTGCGGTTCAGAGAAATTCTGGATTACTATCGCGAACGCCATCAGCTTTTCCCGGTCCCGGCTAAGGGCCTACGTAAAGCTGATGAGCGAACTCTGAGGCGCTTGCAGACCAACACTCTGTTGTGTCCTGCAATAGTGAAACATTTCGACCCCAAAATTGATGGGCGCTGCCCTCACTGTGGGGAAGTATCCGATACCTTCCACATGGTTTGGGCCTGTCAAAAGAATCCTTCCCTTCCCCCCAATCCTTCCCCTTCCCGAGAGGCATGGGAGGCAGCCCTGCTCAACTGCTTGGGGCTGGAGTCTCAAAGGGCTCTAGTCCAACGGGCGCGAGTAGCGGCCTTGACCAGCGGGGTCCCGGACTAAGGACTCCACCTATGTAAAGGGCCATTTTTGGTCTGCAAACTCTCCTTTTGTTTATTAAAAAGTTTTCACCACCACCACCGCGGCGGCCCAAGTGTAATGCTTTGGAAGACAGGGAATTCTTAATAGACTGCATAGTTTCCTATACCAAATATCAGGCTAACTCTTTCGTTGCCAGGGCATGGAATCTATAATCCTGGCTTAGTCAATATTCGTGCCTGAAACTCAAATACGGTCATTTTGTCGCCGTTCGTTCCATCCGTGAAAAAGAGGCCATTAACAGTTCATAGTTCGAGCAGTATAGTGGCATAGTTTGGAGCAGTGCGCCACTGGAGTAAAGCAAACACAGTGCAAGGTGTAAGGACCAATATATAAAAAACCACGAATTTGCGTTGCCATGCTCATTGTGCCTTTTTTATACAGGTTGGCCAAGGGAGGCCTTCTGGATAGCAGGGATGCTGGCTGAGAAGCACCATCAACTCTGGCGAAATATGTTCGCCTCTAGCCAGGTCTACCACGAAAACCAAACAAGCCATTACACGCGACATAAACCCACACGCTGCCCATCTCTGATGGCAAGAAGTTTCCGATTCCACGCTTGGTGCTGCCGTCTGTGCGGCTGTTTCTTCATCCGCAATCTTTTCGGTGGTAAGAACCAGCGCCAGCCTAAGGTGGTGTGGATAAGTTGGTACACCGCCTACTCCATCGGCTGCCTCGGCTTTCTCCTGTGGATGCTCGTGGGAACTATCATACAGGCAGGTCACCGAGCCGCCCGGAACCACTACCGCTTCGACGGTTCCCTGCACATCATCGCCACAACGGTCCTCTCCACCAAGGTCCTCGCAAACACGGTGTTCATGGTCGCGGGGTCTTCCAAGACGCTTTCCTTCTACATGCGAGCAGCGGATTTCGAAAGGCGCATCCACATTCCCGCGTGTCAGTGCTGCAGCCCAAGGCGTTACTTCTGGTCTGACCTGAGACAAGCTTGTCTTCTCGTTGTCTACTGCTTAGCGTTCGCAGCCGTCGTGCCAATGACGCCCCAGTCGAATGTGGACGTGGATTACAGACATCGACCGATCTGGACGCAAGTTTACATTTGGCTGCAGCTTATTTTAACGATAGTCTTCTACTTCGTCTACGACAGCATCCACCTAGTGGCGCTACAATCGTCTGGCCTGGTTGTCGTTGAGTACATCAAAAGCCAGCTCAAGGTCCTGGAAGACTGCATATCTCAAGCATCTGCGGTCCAGCTCTTGCCGTATCACTCCCGCGACGTTCTGAAGCGTCTGGAGGCCGTCAGGTTAAATTTTTGCGAAATATTAGAGCTAAAGGCCGCGATCAATCAGGTTTGGAACTGGCCTCTGGTGATTTCTACTGCTTGTACCCTCCTGGTCCTCTGCACGTCCGCATACGAGGCGTGTAAGAATGGCCCCGCCAACTGGGACAATTACGCAGCATTCCTTTACTCGGTGTACATCACGTACAAATTTGTAGCGCTGGCGGTCGTCAGCCAGTCTCTCATCAATACGGTGAGTCCTGACTATGGACGCGATAGCGTATACAGCTCGTTCGATCGAAAAGCCGTCGGCGTAGTAGTAGTCCGTACAGCGTGTCGGAAACAATCGGGGGCTGCGGAAAAAAAAGATTGCATCATCGGAATTTGTGGTTCTAGTGATTGGTAAAAAAATTGTATCATGGTAATTTGTAGTTCCAGCGATTGATGATTGATTGGTGTGTGATAGACGATTACCAGTTAATGAAATTATTGCAATGAATTGAGCAATTAATTAAAGAAATGAAAAAGTTGGAAGAAGGAAGTTCAAAGGTGTTAAGTGCTCAGAATGAAAAGCAGTGCTTGATAATGCTTATTAACAAAATTTAGTGCGTAAGTGATCAATTAATTAGTTGAAAGAATTGAAAACAGTGAAAAATGCGTTCAAAGGTGTCAAACTGCTCAGAATGGAAAGTCAATGTTTTCTGATGCTAAGTATCGGTGTAAATCGTCGTTCTAATAAAAGAATCTTGTAAAAAAATTCTAAACAGTCGCATCAGCATTAAATGACACACCAAACCGAGTACGCTCTCGCGTCAGCTAATAACCGCAGCATAGGAGTCCTCCAAAGTTTTTGAGCATGGACTTTAATTTCGAAATTCGGTACCTTAGTTCCTGAAATTTCCCCGCCGATGGCTTTTGTGAAAGCACGGCCGATAGCAGACAAGTTACTCGGAAGCTGAAGGCGTGTCTACAAATAGAGTAAAGCCCGACTGAGGTATTAGCGCTGCAACTTATTGTGACTTAATTCAGTGCATTAACGTATATCAACTATAAATGATCCATCCAGTTCAACTCAGAATGTGTACTCTTTGCTTTCATCTATGCGTTAGAATTTAGCTACGGTTTGGAACTGTCTGAAGGACAGAGAAGTGATAATTCAGTGTACTGTATCCTTCTCACCCGTTCTAAAACAGGGAAAAAAAAATGAAACAAGCATGCAAGAATGCATGCAGTACCATCGACGGCGTCGTTCAATATCAGGTGAGTTTCAAATGGGGCATGTGGAGCCAAACACAAGCGAGCGATTGAAGTTTCTCTGGCTAGAGCTCCCGACAGGTCATTCGTTAACTGGATGTCACCTTGGATATCCGCATCATACGTGACCACCAGCTCTGCAAAGAGCTGCAAAAACAAAAAAAAAAGCGGTGATCTGGGGTACGGCGAGACCTACCAAAGCTCCAAGTAGGGATATTGGTTGCTTCGCCGTACCCCAGATGGCGCAGCCTGTCAAATCTTCTGCTCCACTCGCCTAGCTGAACCTCTATGAGCTGACATTCTCCCAGCAGACTACTGCAGCTTTTCGCCGATTCCGGACAATTCAGGCAAGCTCCGTTGTTTAAATTATTTATTAAAAACGCAAACTATCATAAGCTACCCTAAGGTCTGTGCTTGAGCCCAAACAGGCAAGTAGTTTGCGCAGGAGAAGTTTTGCAACGCGGATAGATAAATACTCCCCACCCTGTATATTTATTGGAAACCTGCCACGGTTGCTTAATGGCCTGGCCGTTCGGCTGTAAATTCTTAGGCGGCAAGTTCAATCCGAGTCGGAGCGGCAGCATTTAGATGAGTTCTGAAAAGGGAAGACGACAGTGTGTTGTGCGGTGGGAGGGCACGTTAAAGAATCTTAGGTGTTGCTAAATTATTACGAAACCCTCCCCTACGCCGTCTCTCATCGTCCATGCGTCACTTCGAGATATTAAACACCACGTGCTATTTAGCGCAGACGCCCAAGCAGCCCCTTGAAACATATCGCAGGAGAATGACTTACTTATTCGAATTTGAAAGAACTGCGCGAAAATTGCATAAAATCATGTGCGCGAAAATTTGCCCAAGAAGCCCTGTCACCCCAAATGAAAAGGTGCATACATGTATAAGGAAATGTGTATTAAACAAAAATACAGTTTCCAAATCGCACAAAACAAAAGCAGAACATTACAGGTGCGACATAAATCAAGGATTCATGTTACACATTGCATAAGGGATGAAAATTTCGGTGAGCATTCTGTTTCATCACCCGTAAGCATATATTCCACTCACGATTGAGTAAGAGACAGACATCTTAAGTCCGAGGTCCATGTTTTTCACTGCTTTGGCTGTGGCGTTTGCATTATTCTGAGCTTATCTACATACGGCTGCCGGAGCGATTATCACCCATGCTACATCAAGCGTAGTTGTTGCCAAATTTCTTTTACTAGGAATAAAAGGCGGAGCAACAGGATTTGAAGAATATAACCAACAGTTTGCACCGACTGCGTAGTCTATCGACCTCTGTTTTTTATAGAATTTGTAGCATTGTAAATAGGACCGCCACCTAACGTTCCGAATAACCAATTACTTCGATATTTCACGACGCTGACTGTTTATTTCTGTAGATACAGTACCTGCATGGCTGCATTGATCCGGAGGAACTTTGCCTGACAGGAGGAGCCTTCTTCAAACTTAACATGTCACTGCTTGTCTCGGTAAGAGTGAGTGAGCGAAAAACATTTATTACTCCAAAAATCAGGTTTTAGCGGTGGGCCGATGTCTTCATCTCTTCGGCCTCTTCACAAGGTCGGCGACCCTATTCCAGGGCACCGCTGAGTCTTGCTGCTTCGCAGGCGTGCTGCACCAGTGCCCTTTGGGCCGTGAGCTCGCTGCTGGTCAGCAGGCCCTCCCATTGTTCCGCATTCGGGTCATTTAGCTTGTGAAATGCTCTGTTACGTTCGCATTCCCATGTGATGTGATATAGCGTGGGGGTTGCTCCGCACCACGGACATGTGTCCCTGTATTGTGTAGGGAACATCTTATGTAGTATGTATAAATTGTGGAAAGTCCCTGCTTGCAGTCTCCGCCAGCGGACCGCCTCGTGCTGTGTTAATGATGTGTGGGGTGGTGGGTATTTGAATCTCCGCCCTCTGTGGTAGTTTAATATTTCTGCATACGTTGGTTCCACCGTCATGGGGTCCTCCAGGGTTTCTGACTGCCCTGCTCGGCTCGTGATCTCGCGAACTAGGCTGTCTACCCTCGAGTTACCCTGTATCCCGGTGTGTGCCGGTATCCAGAAAATCCTGTGTCTTAAGGTCTTATTTGGAAGCTTTGCTTCGAGGAGGATGGTCAGCGCTTCCTTGCTTATTTTGCCCTGTATGTAGTTCCTGCAGGCTGCTTTGGAGTCTGTTAGGATTATCAAAGACTTGTTCCTACGGTAACCTTCGGCCGCCGCTAGAGCTACGGCAGCTTCCTCCCCCTCCGTTACCGTACAGTTTCTTAATGTCGCGCTGCTAATTGGTTCCCCCATGTGGTCTACCACTGCTGCCGCGACTCGGAAGTTTCTGGTCCTGTGGTCCCATTGGATAGAGGGCCGCGTCTCTGTATACTGCGTTTTCCAATGTGGCTAGGTTCCGCTTCACATAGTCTGCCCTGGCCTGCCTTCTAGCGGCATGGAGGTTGGGATCCATGTTTCTCGGCAGAGGGCTGATGTCCAGTGTCTGGAGGACCTCGTCTGGAATGCTAGCTGTTCTAACTACGATCCCTTCTACGTTGTGCCCTAATCTCTTTAGGAGCTTGCGGCCGGTGGCTGTCTGCTGGAGCCTGGCTATTTGCGCACTTAGCTGGCCTTCCGTTAGTTCTTCGAATGTGTTGTTTAGGCCTATTTGCAGCAACTTTTCATTTGATGTGTTTCTTGGCAGGTGGAGTGCCGTCTTGTACGCCATTCTTAGCAACGCCTCCGTCTGTTCTTTGTCTTTCTTGGTCATGCGGTGGTATGGCAACGAGTACGTGACTCTGCTGACTATCAGGCTTCTGACGAGCTGGATCGTGTCGCTTTCTTTCATCCCGCTTCTGTTCTGTGATACCCTCTTTATCATGCGGCTTATTTGTTCTGTTGACTTCTTGAGTAGGCTCATTGTGTAGGTACATCTCCTGCTTCCTTGGATCCACATGCCCAGGATGCGTATCATATCCCTTTCTGGTATATTTTGGCCTTCTAACTTTACTGTCAGTTCCTCCTTGGTAGGGTTGGACCCTACCCTAAGAAGTTCCGACTTTTCCGTGGAGCAGGCTAGGCCCCTTTCCCTCACGTACTCTTCTACACACGTTGCTGCTTCTTGCAGTCTCTCTTGCTTTTGTCCTAGCGAGCCTCGATTCACCCAGACCGTAATGTCGTCGGCGTACATCGCGTGCTGGATGCCATCGATCTTGCTGAGTCTTCTGGCCAGTCCGATCATTGCAATGTTGAAAAGCACTGGTAAGATTACGGATCCTTGCGGCGTGCCGTTACGTAGGGTGGTAAAGGTGTCGCTTCGCAGGTCTCCCAATCCCACTGTCGCTGTGCGTTCTGACAGGAAGGATCTTACGCAGTCGTGGGTTCTTCTTCCGCAGTTGGCGTTGTTTAGGCCTTCCATAATGGCCTCGTGGCTAACATTGTCGAAGGCCCCTTTGATGTGCAGGGCCATGATAATGTTTTCGCCAGTTCTAGGTGCCGTGTCTATGATCTCTTCCTTGATCTGCAGCAGGACGTCTTGCGTCGACAGGTTCGCCCGGAAGCCGAACATGCTGTGCGGGTACTGTTTGTTCTTCGTCCTCCAGGTATTGTTGAATTCGCCTGGTGACGATTCTCTCGTACAATTTGCCAAGGCACGACGTGAGGGAAATGGGTCTCAGGTTCTCAATCTGAAGCTTCTTGCCGGGTTTGGGTATCATAACCACGACAGCGTGCTTCCACTCCTTCGGCACCACTCCCTCTGCCCACAGCGTGTTGAGGTACGCCGTGAGCTGGTCGATCGCCTCGTCGTTGAGGTTGCGGATCAAGGCGTTCTTGATCTTGTCTGCGCCGGCTGCTGTATTTCTCGTTGTCGCGCTTATCGCCGCCTGGACTTCCTTTCTGGTGATCGGCCTGTCTCGGTAAGAGTTCGTGTGCGGGGATCAGCTAGAAGTCGTAAAACATTGCGATCACTCCGGCGACTCTCGCTGGATGAATGAAAAAGCATTGACACCTTTTCGACACTCTTTGTCCCTTGTCCTTCGTTTTTTGGTGTCATTCTGAGGTCTGCGGCTGTTTTGACGTCTCCTCGCTATTTCGACGTCCATGGCTATTTCGACGTCCAAGCGGGTTTTGCGGCTTTAATTAAGAAGCTGTAAAACTTTGAGATCACTGCGGCGACCCGCATTGGAGGAATGC